>NC_034189.2:41497097-41797097 GCF_002021735.2 Oncorhynchus kisutch
CTTCCGGTGCTTTGGACAAAATCACGATTTCGCAGGTGAATTCTGGAAGGGGGTTCCGATGCTTGTTCTACCCTGTAGTTCCTGTATCGTGACTATACTATGGGAGAGAGAGGGACATTTCTTGGCCCCTGAGGCTCCTAAAGGCACAGTCTCTAGCTGTTGTGGTAACCTCTGACCCCTCTTCCTTCCTGTTTAGGTCGTAGATCTCGTCCCTCTTCCCTCCCATTCCCTCCAGACAGCTAATCTGATGTGCTAGGCCTGTTCACTCATGCTATCATGCATATTTCACCTCTGTGTCTGAATGGTAGCTGTCGTCAGTTCTTGTCTGTTGGAAAGAGCCGTTCTGCGAACATGATGGATCCCACAACTTTCCATTTCTGGTGGCTTCGCGATCTCATCATCGCTCTCTGCTAGACCTGTGGAGGAAGATGGAGATCACACGAGAGAGAGAGACCCAGTCTAAATATGGACTGTGCTGATTGAATGTGGTCTCATTTGAAACACTCCAGCCTGCTTGGCGGAGACCGATAACAGCGATTAGTATAAAGAGGGAATAAAACCAGTGTTTAACGCAGCAGGCAGCGAGCTAGTCCACGGGATGGGTTCACTCTGAGGTGTACGTGTGTGGGTGTCATCAGGCCCCTCTGAGCAAATCAAGTGGAACGCAATTACTGTGTGCATCCCCGTTCTGATAAGGCTTTTAAAAGCATTCTTTCTCTTTCCCTCCCTCTCTTCTCTCCTTCCATCTCTCACCCATCCATCCATCCATCATTCGTCCATGCTGTTGCACGTCTGAATTACCAAGGATTCATTGTTTCCATGTCTTTCAGTTAGGGAACCTGTCGCCCTTTGACTGTGTAACTGAATTGCACTGAAAGGCCCAGTGGATGCCTGTGGTTGTCTTATTGCTCTACCAGGGCTTGACGATCAGCCAGCAGTTAAAAGCCACGATATGCTTCATCTGATCTAGGGCCTTTGTCGAGAGCAAGTTGGGCATAGCGGGGATATTTGGCTGCTTCATAACATCCAAGTGGGCAGGCAAAAACTATGGCCAAAGAGGACAACAATTCCTTGCTCATACCGCGTGTGCGTAGGAGGGTGAGCGTGCATGTGTGAGTCAGTCCGCCGTCTATTTCAGAATTCGGGAGAATAGTCCGTCTCCCACCTGTGACGGCACTGGGTTGTCAGAGAGCGTAGTCGGATGATTAGACCTAGATGGTAAGTTGGCAGTCACACACACACACACACTCGTCCCTCACGCACTCTGGCACTGCGGGCCAAAGCCAGATCAACGGATGTAGCAGGACCAGCTTCTATGTCTCCGTCTGTCTGTCTCTCTGTCGACTCTTCCTGCACTCTAGTTTACCCTCTGATGCAGATGTACAAACCATGCCGTCACTGTGGGTACTGTGAGGGCCACAATGTGTATACTCCTACCCCTGCCTCCCACTCAGTAGCAGTAGCAGCAGCTCCCTGGTCCATACTGACTACTGAAGGAACCTAAATCACTAGCACTATGCTAATAACATACCATGCGAATCTTGTCCTCTTTGAATAACAATTAATGACAGTGTGATCTCTTTTAATGAAAACTCCTGATTTTGCTTAAGATTGGCTACTACAAAACTCCTGAATGTCTTAGGCTATGCTTAAAATATCAAAAATGAAAATAGAAAGATCAACAAAATCATCTGAGTAATTGGAATGGATTATCTTGAGTTGAATGGACCTTTTATAGGCTGAGAGCAACTGTTTAACTGTTGATGTTTCCCCTGGCCCTGTCAGCCAATGGGCTAATTTAATTATCGCTGTTTACGTTCCTCTCTGTAATAAGTAGCTAACGTGTGTTAGTTGTGTGTTCTCCGGCTTGTATATCACTTAATTCTGTTCCCTTTGTCAGGCTGCCTCTTCTGCCTCCAATTATCTGTACTCTCTCTCTATTCTCCCTGTTTCTGGAACATTCCACATCAACCTGGGCCTAGTGTTCAACTAGTGAGGAGAAACATTGGGAAATACATTTATATTGTGTGGTGATGTTGTGTGGTGATCTGGGGTTGTGTGATATTGTGTGGTGATCTGGGGTTGTGTGATATTGTGTGGGGTTGTGCAGGGTTGTGTGATATTGTGTGGTGATCTGGGGTTGTGTGATATTGTGTGGGGTTGTGCAGGGTTGTGTGATATTGTGTGGTGATCTGGGGTTGTGTGATATTGTGTGGGGTTGTGTGTGGTTGTGGTATTGTGAGGTTGTGCATGGTTGTGGGGTTGTGCGGGGTTGTGATGTGTGGTGATGTTGTGTAGGGCTGTGATATTGTGTGGGGTTGTGCAGGGTTGTGATATTGTGTGGGGTTGTGCAGGGTTGTCATGTTGTGATTGTGTGGGGTTGTGATGTGTGATATTGTGTGGGGTTGTGATATTGTGAGGTTGTGTGATATAGTGTGGGGTTGTGGTATTGTGTGGTGATGTGGGGTTGTGCATTGTTGTGGGGTTGTGTGATATTGTGTGGGGTTGTGGTATTGTGCTGGATTATGATGTGTGGTGATGTTGTGTAGGGCTGTGATATTGTGTGGTGATTTGTGGGGTTGTGTAGGGTTGTGATATTGTGTGGGGTTGTGATGTGTGATATTGTGCGGGGTTGTGATGTGTGATATTGTGTGGGGTTGTGCAGGGTTGTGATATTGTGTGGGGTTGTGATGTGTGATGTTGTGTGTGTGATTGTGTGGGGTTGTAATGTGTGGTGATGTGTGATATGGTGCGGGGTAGTGATGTGTGGTGATGTGTGATATTGAGCAGTGAGATATTAGCTTGAGGGGACAAACATAATTTTAAATTGTTGAGGAACTGAATGTTACAGCTGTGACTGTCTTGCTGACGACAGAGTATGACTACCTCTTCACCTCCCCATAACTTCCCTATGTGGCTCTGGGGCGACAGTGTGACACTAGTCACATTAGGAACACCGAGCAAACAGACAGAAACCGAGTAACACGTTTGTAGTGTTTAGCCTGGTGTAGCCTATTTGCTTAAAGTGATATCTCACACAGCCCACCTTTTTGCCAAGAAAAGGCTATTCCAAGTTGCAGGCAACAAATCTTATTCACTTGGACAACACAACCTTTTCCAGAACAGACATTGTGAGTGGGAGAGCCTTAGAAAGAGGCAGAGAGAGAAAGACGGAGTGGAAAAATGACCAAAAACTTGTCATTAAAAGAAATCCAAAAATGACGTTCAGAGCCAGGATAAACATGGCTCACTCTCTGGGGCAGAATCTGCAGTAATTGAAAAGGAAGGAGGAGGTAATGATGAATCTGAGAGGGGGCAGAGCAGAGGCCTACATTTTGAGTTCTATCCTTTAATGAGATTGGGGAATGAACCTGGTAGTTAAGAAAAACCTTTCTCTCGTTGTCTTATATTAAGTAATGAGAAGAGTAATGCTGGAATGTTCTTTGCAATTTTTGATTTATTTAACCCTTATTTAACTAGGCAAGTCAGTTAAGAACAAATTCTTATTTACAATGACGTCCTACCCTGGCCAAAACCGGACGACGTGGGCCAATTGTGCGCTGCCCTATGGGACTCCCAATCACGGCCGGATGTGATTCAGCCTGTGATTCAGCTGCGCCACTCGGGAGCCCCATTCCATGGGTGTAGAAAGACTGTGTGTCTTCTGTCCGTCTGTTTCTGCATAGTAGTTTGATTTTGCCAGATTAAACCAATTATTACTCCAATTAACAATCAGCAATTGCTCAAATGGAACTAATAGCATAATAGCATTCTATTGTGATTCAAATCTGTTGCGGAATCACAAGATAAGGAGGGAGCAGTTAGAATTGGCCTAGCTTCTGGGAACAGTTACGATTGGCCTAGCTTCTGGGAACAGTTACGATTGGCCTAGCTTCTGCCACTTGGGTGTTCGGTCATGTTTTCGGGAGAACAGCTGCATTTTGAAAGATGTTGGGTGAAGCTCTGGATCTTCTGACAGCACACACACAGGCCTGCTATATAATCTCAAGGGAGATGCTTGTTTTCTTGCACAACAGCCCATCTATTCGCTCGGGGCTAGGCTAGGGATTTATTGTGATGGGCCTGAGAAGAATACTGCTGTATCCGTGCCAGTCTCTCTCAGGCTAATTATTGCCTGCCGACGGGCCCCGGCTCCCCCTGGTCCTTGCTTGTAAATGGCTGTATGTTCACAACAAGTGAATGTTCTATGGAGTGTTTCATTATGTCCCTGGCTGCCATTGGCCATGTATCTCCCTGATAGTCACGAACTGCAATCTCGTAGGCCACCTCAACTGTCTGTCTGTAGGTACAGTAATGATCTGGCCGTGGTCTGATCTACTTTTAAATGGTGTCAGTATGGATTAAACATGCAGATGCTTTGAGTCGTAGGGAAATACGCTGACATTTTAAAAAGGAGTACTGACCACGAGCTTATCTGTGTACATGCAAGGACAGGAGACATATCCCCTTTAAAGCAGGGGCCAAAGGGTGCGTACAAGTTCTCCTTTTTTATTCCTGAGGAGTGGTCCATTCAAGGTCTGTGGCTTAGAATTGGAACTAGGTCCGTGTCCCAGATGAGTGAATTGTTCAACTGTACAGTAGAGAATGGATGGATGGATGGATGAATGAATGAGAGCCTGTAGTCAAGGTCATCTGGAGGAGGAGGGCCCAGTTGTTTTGACAGTTGCTCAGCTAGCTGCTACTGCAGCGGGTCATTTTTGTGAGCGCTAACTGAAACCAGAAGTCGGCCTAGAGGTTCAGGGGAAGAGAGGGAGCACCGGAAGTACATGCTGCCGAGAGAGGTTGAACGAGACACACACTTTGTGTTCAGTGTTTTGATGAATTAAGGAGCCATTTCCTTTGCTCTTTCAATCGACGTGTGCGTGCATGTTCATGGTATATGTGTGGAAGGAGCACATCTATTGCTGTCACCTATGTTGCAGGAGCCTGATTTGAATGTGGTGGAATAGCGAAAGTCATCTGCATAACCCAGAGTAGTAATGGTTGGACTTTATCATCACGAAGGGCAGCGATACCATATCCATGAATCCCTGTTAAACTGAGCAGAAGACGACTTAAGGAGCCTTGGACGAAGTCGATAAGCACCGAGGTAAAAAACAAAAGTTGGCTTTTAAGAAAAGGTTTGAAGGATTTCGTTTTAAATTTGTTTTTATCTCAAGTGCAATGTATTAATAATTCTGACTGGTTCGTTCACTTTTCATCGCCACGTGTATTTAGACCTTGTATATGGTCTTCTAGTTCAGCCCACGAGCCAGGTGAAGTCTGGAGTGTTCCAGAAACATAGTTCTGCATTACAATGCCTTGAGAGGAGTCGAACGTTTCGAGATATACACATCAATATATGATCAATCATTTATGTCGTGTTGATGTTATGGCAACAACAAAAAAACAACCTCTTCCAAAACAGACCTGTTTTAGTCATAAAACACACAGCAGCAGCTTTGACAGAGTTATTTTAATGACGTTGCTGTGGTACTGGGGTCAGAGTTGCACACAGTGTGGAGGGAGAGAGAGAGACGGAGAGCTCTGCCATTGAGGGTAAATAACATTGACTGTGCAAGGCTCTGTTTATTATAATAATAATAAAAGTGCTATTCATTCAAATCTCAAAGCATTTTAAAGCAACAAAAAAAGACAAGCAATTTAGAAAAAACATCATTCATGAGATGGAAGGTCATGAGAGGGTCAGGAAAGTTCCTGGCCTGAGCGGTCATCAGAGGAAAGTGGTCTTAAGGGGGAGGAGCAAGCAAAGCCGGTCTGTGTCATCAAGGTGTCTCGTTGTCCCTCCCCTCTGTGTGACTCGGTTGAAGTTTGAGCTCAGCCACTGCAGTTCATGCACTCCGGAGTAGGTCTAGGCTAGCTACTCCTTCACTATTACCAAAATGAAGCACCCGCTTGGGTGAAGCTATGGCAGTCAGCTGGCACCAGAAAGCACACCACATTTCAATAATACTTAAAGAGTAGCGTTATTCCTCCCTACGATCCTCATCACTCCACACCTCTGCTGTGCCATCTTGCTTTCGGTTCCTCCATCCTCAATCTCCGGACACTGTGCTTATGAGTGCTGTGCTTATGAGTGCTGTGCTTATGAGTGCTGTGCTTATGAGTGCTGTGCTTATGAGTTCTGCCTGCGTCCGTGTCGGAGAGGAGAGTTAGACTGAGGGAAGGACAGTTTACAGGAAGCATGATGTCCTCCAGAGCCAATAATTATCTGTGTGTTACAAGTTGCGGGCAGCTCCTCCAGATCAAAGACTAACACTCAAGGGCATTCAGGGAAGGCGAAAAGGGGAGGATGGTGAGGAGGAGAGGAAAGAGACGATGGGGAGGGGGGGGGATTTTTGGCCAAGCACCCACTGACTGTAGCTGTTTTTACATCCTTTCTTCTTTGTACTTGGAGCCCTGGCAGTAACATTTGGATGCTTTTTCACACAGGGTCAGCGTGGACATGTTTGTTCTCTTCTTCGTTTTTTTTCCCGTCTTGTTTTTTTTTTTGTTAAGCTTCCAAAAGGATGTTTTTCTTTATTGACTAGCCTACATGGTTCTGACAGCCACTGGGACTCTCCTGTCTCTCCTCAACACTATGACTCCTGACCTCTAACCCCTAGGCCCCCAATCTATTTTTACCCTACAATCCTCCTAACTGTTTCTCTCATCCCAACAGGCTACACACACTGTAGTTTGTCAATGCTAATCTTCCCACAGCTGCCTGCAGAGATCTGTTTGGGATTAAATGGCTGTTTTCTCAGAGCCACCAAGGTTTTCACATGTCCTCAAATGGCTTGGGTGAAATCTGAAATGTGGGACTCGTCAACATCATCGGGGTCTGATAGGCTCCTATGCACTCCATCTCTTACATAAATGAACATTTTGTAGGCTAATAGTGAAATTAAGTGATGCTTACCATTTAGGGCTGCGTGATTAATTGAAATTGCAATATTGACATGTGCAATATCCATATTGCATGAGGCTGCAATTGTTTTAAGTGCCATGAATGTAACATTCAAATGTAATAAGGGTCCCCTGGGAAACTCTGACCAAAAACTTTGGTTCCTACCATGTAACACACTGACCAACACTTTGGCTCCTACCCTGTCACATAAACTTCGACTGTACCTGGCTTTGTCATTTAGTTGTCATGCCAAACACCAACCATAGAATCAGAAAACACATTTTATTTATATGATTACAACAGTTCATCCAAGTGTTTTGATCTAAATCACAATTAGATTATTTGCCCATATAGTGCAGCCCTACTTACCATGGTTAATGTCAGCCTGATGGTTCCCAGATCTGTTTGTGCTGTCTTTCCAACTCACGTATTGTCATTGTAAAGCCAAACACACAAACAGATCTGGAACCAGGCTATAGTTAAGTGGGTCAAGCTGGAAGAAAACTTGGTTAGGTATGGCATGACAATGGGCCTCAGGATCTCATCACGGTATCTCTGTGCATTCAAATTGCCATTGATAAAATGCAATTGTGTTCGTTGTCCATAGCTTATTCCTTGCCCAGACTAGAACTCAACTGCCACCATGGGGCACTCAGTTCACAACGTTGACATAAGCAAACTGCTTGCCCACATGTCATACACACTGTTTGCCACCTGCCCGGCACGCGGATGAGCTTTCCTGAGATGGTTTCTGACCGTTTGTGCAGGAAATATTTGGTTGTGCAAACAGTTTAATCAGCAATCCGAGTAGCTGGTCTCAGACGATCCGGCAGGTGAAGAAGTCTGATGTGGAGGTCCTGGTGTGGCATGGTTACATGTGTGAGGCCCGTTGGACGTACTGCCAAATTCTCTAAAACCACGCTGTAGGCGGCTTATGGTAGAGAAATTAACATTCAATTTTCTGGTATCAGCCCTGGTGGATATTCCTGCAGTCAGCATGCCAATTACATGCTCCCTCAACTTGAGACATCTGTGGCATTGTTGTGTGACAAAACTGCACATTTTAGTGGCCTTTTTATTGTCCCCAGCACAAAATGCACTTGTGTAATGATAATGTTGTTTAATCAGCTTCTTGATATGCCATACCGGGCAGGTGGATGGATTATCTTGGCAATGGCGAAATGCTCACAAACAGGGATGAGAAATATGTTTTTTTGTGTGTATGGAACATTTCTGTGATCTTTTATTTCAGCTCACGAAACATGGGACACAACACTTGACACGTTGTTTATATATTTGTTCAGTTCGTTGTGTAAAAATAATTTCTCCACAGTCACAGTGGCAATTTGAATGGCTTATGCTTGTTAAGCCTCACAGTGGGATAACAGTTAAACTCCCTTTACGTCACTGGATTACTGCTGCTTTCACCCTCAAAGTATAGCCGGATTAGCCATCTTTTAACAACTACAACTGGTCAGGCCACATGGTCATGAAGAACCGTTGATCTTGGTTTTTGGTCCCCGGTGTAAAGAAATCATCGGAATGCTGTGACTCTGAGTGGGAGACAGAGATGGAGAGAATCCTCCTTCCCCTCTGCTACCCTAGAGCACAATATAAGACAGAGTCCAAGGTCAACTTATTTGGGTTTGGGCAGCGGTAACAGCCCTGTACAATGATGCAGACATTCTGTTCCTCAAACGAGCTGGAACACTGTCCGTTCTATTGTGGTTGAGGGAAATGGCATCGGCTGAGTTGTAAAAATCAACACAAGGCACAGTGAGATTGATCACAGAGGAGCTGGCGGCTGGCTGGCATGCAAACAAATGTCCTCAGCTTTAGAATTGATTTGCCTCTTGGCAGCAATGCTTTCACTCCCACCAAAGGATCTTTGTCATTAAGGAAGCAGGCAAATGAACACTTAGTGAGATCAAACTGTGTTTCTTTCTGTGTCAAGCAAAGCTATTAAAGCACTATCCTTCTGTTTCTTTTGAGATAATAGATGTAGAAATGTCTAATCATCACGGGCTCTTTTCAGTTCTGTGCCTCTTCGATATTATGATAGAGGTCTAATGAAAGTGTGTATGCTTGTGTTTTAGACCACAGCTGTGCCAACATGAGATAGGCTTGGCCCTATAGCAGCCAATGTGTGTCAGCCAGCCTCTTCTGGTCTGTCTTCTGATACTAGTGGGATGCATTTAGGCAGCCCAAGCCCAATAATTTTTTTTTTTTTTACTGATTGGCCATTTCACCAATCAAATCTGATGTGTAAAGATATGTGATTGGTCAAAATACCAATTAGTGGAAAAAATATCCAAATTGGGCTGCCTGTGCCGTGGTGTCAGTTTGCACTGTGCTCTTTTAATTCTATATATATATATATATATATATATATATATATATATATTTTAAATTGTACCCCCTTTTTCTCCCCAATTTCGTGGTATCCAATTGTTAATAGCTACTATTTTGTCTCATTGCTACAACTCCCATACGGGCTCGGGAGAGACGAAGGTTGAAAGTCATGCGTCCTCCGATACACAACCCAACCAAGCTGCACTGCTTCTTAACACAGCGCGCATCCAACCCGGAAGCCAGCCGCACCAATGTGTCGGATGAAACACCGTGCACCTGGCAACCTTGGTTAGCGCGCACTGCGCCCGGCCCGCCACAGGAGTCGCTGGTGCGCGATGAGACAAGGATATCCCTACCGGCCAAACCCTCCCTAACCCGGACGACGTTATGCCAATTGTGCGTTGCGACAGAGCCTGGACGCGAACCCAGAGTCTCTGGAGGCCCGCACTGTGCTCTCTTGGCCCAGGTTCAACCATGTGACTGCTGTGAACTAGCTGCTGGGAAAGACTTGACCCTGAAGGGAAGGGATTCATCGGAGGAGGGGAGGAGACAGGAAGTGACTGGCAGCAACACAAGGGGACCTCTGCACCCAGGAAGTCAGAGACATGACCTCTGTGACCCCAGGTCCAGAGAGCACCATGGGAGCTGTCACAACACAAACAGCCTCTACAGACTAGTGCTAACCAGGCAGGTGCTGACAGATAGACAGGGACACTAAAAAGCAACAAAAACAGTCGTCAGTCTGCGAGTGGCGCAGTGGTCTAAGGCACTGCATCTCAGTGCTAAAGGCATCACTACAGGCCCTGGTTTGATTCCAAGCTGTATCACAACCGGCCATGATTGGGAGTCCCATAGGGCGGCGCACAATTGGCCCAGCGTCGTCTGGATTAGGGTTTGGCCTTCATTGTCAATAAGAATTTGTTCTTAACTGACTTGCCTAGTTAAATAAAAATTGTCTTGAACCAGGCTAGTGTTGAGATATGTTGGCTGTGTCTGATCAAACAGGCTCGACTATCTAATATTACAAAACACCACAATGTAGCCCCTAAAGGAAAATTATGAATAAAAAAATAACAATTAGAATCAGACAATGCATCTGTTAATTTGCAGTCTTTGGCCTTCCTCTTATTCAAGGACAGGCTTTAAGAATTCAAGGCGAATCGTCAGGAACCGAGAACAACAGATAAGACCTTCCTATTGCAGCTGGTAGTGAGATCCATATCTTTAATAGACTACAACTGAGAAAGGCAAATGGGTGTGCTCAGAGACATTTATGGGTTATAAAAGCCAAACCGAACCTCACTTCAATTAAGAAATTGCTCCGCAGGGAGGGAGGGAGAGAGGAAAAAAAGATGGAAGGAGAGAAGCTGTGGAGCTGTAGTATAAACGTTGACCTTTTAAAAAAAGCCATTCAACATGGTACAGTGGGCTGAGTGGAACTGAATGCTGTTAGATCATCGCATTACTTATTCCTCATTCTTTAAAACAGGCTGGTCTCCGGGTCTCAACTGCATGGGGAAATGTAGTGATTTTACCAGGTCAAAACTGAACCCAACCGCTCATCTGTCTTTCATAGGGAAGTGCAGTTTGGGAGCAGTGTTCATGGTGCAGTGGTGAGTATAGGGACAGCTCCCAGTTCAGTCACTGTAAGCCGGCACTGAAATAGCCTACACTTAAATTTGTATTCGCATAAATGTCGAATAAAACAACCATTTTTAAATCTGTAGTATGATATCAATCTATAAGAGCCTATAGACTTTCAACCATGTGAGAACGATAAGAGAATGCATTTTACCGTCCAATTACACCTGGTCTAATGCTTCACTGAGTCACTCAGTGCTGGAGTAGTCTCTGGCTCGGAGAGCAGCAGACCCATCTGCACAAAGTAATGACCCACTCAACACCTCCATCGGTGCCTGGATGTATGTATGAGTGTGTCCAAAACTAGCCTTCCCTACATTAGCAGGCATGTCCTTAGAGTACGGCATTTTGGGACGTTTTTAGTGGACTAGCCTACGTGAGTGCTGACTCTGGACCTTCCAAGAGTAGTTATTTTGTCTGTTGACACTCATGTCAACAACCTTTTTTTATTAATGTGCTGAACATCAGTCTGCACACACTTACCCTTCATATCCACACTTAAGCCTGCGGCTTGCAGCAGCAGCACACTGGAGTGCACCTGTCTGTCTGCTCCTCTGTGAACCAGAGCATGGCTGAGCCCGGTTCTCTGTATCTCTCCTAGACTGGGGAGCCACAAGCTAGTGCACACCATTCTACTACTGTGGCCTGCACAGCAAGAATACGCAGACTTAAAGCCAAATCGACAGCTTTATCAAGACAGTTTTGGATATGGTACAAGTCCTGTTTTGTGTGAACTGTACAGTTTGCTTGTAGGCTAGCGGCTGATTCCACTCGCGTAGAGCTGTCGTCCCGCCCCCCTTTGCCTTGAACAAAACGTTATGATCATTTGCAAGCCGCCTTCATTATTTTTCAAATTGGAGTGATTTTTGTAACCTACACTCATTCTGCTAGCCAAACCATCTGCGTCTTCGTATTAAAGATCCACAACTACACGTCAGCCCATCAACGGGTTTGTGGACTCGTCTGGACAGCAGAGCAGAAATGAATTTGTCACATCCCAGCCTGACACATCCAAGGACATTTATTATGATGATGGGGATTACTCTGTCTGTCTGGGCATCAGCACACTCAGCCTTACTACATGTCATTTCCCTCATGCTCAATGGACATTTTATGGATGGAGGATATTTTTTTTCTCTCCCTCTTTCTATCATTTTCCCCTGCTCTCTTTTTCACTTGTAATATGATCCCTCTCTTTGCCCCCCAGTGCAGTGTTTTTGTCTGCTCTTCACCACGCTCTGAGCATTATGTTGCAGTATTAAAAATGGAAGCCGCCTTTCGGGCTACTGCCGCGTTCAGCTCTGGCTCTGCACGTCTCGTCCTTCTGGTCTGTGTAGGCTCTAGCTGTAGGCTCTAGCTGTAGGCTCTAGCTGTAGGCTCTAGCTGTAGGCTCTAGCTGTAGGCTCTAGCTGTAGGCTCTAGCTGTAGGCTCTAGCTGTAGGCTCTAGCTGTAGGCTCTAGCTGTAGGCTCTAGCTGTAGGCTCTAGCTGTAGGTAGGCTCTAGCTGTAGGCTCTAGCTGTAGGCTCTAGCTGTAGGCTCTAGCTGTAGGCTCTAGCTGTAGGCTCTAGCTGTAGGCCCAGTGTTTAAACATGTGTTCAGATAGAGGCACAGCAACAGACTCCGGTCCTCCAGGACCACATTCCAGTTTTACTTGATTTTTTTACTCCCAGGCAAAGTGTAAATGTAGCACTCATTCACAGGCAATATGGAAAGGTTGCAGACTCTGTGGCCCTCGGACAGGATTTGTTCATCTGTCTTGAGAGAGGCCCAGAGAAGCTGGCTTCTAGGCTATCTGCAGGGGTTGATGGGTGACCCAATAGCGGCTGTTTCCAATAGGTTAAAAATGAGTATGGGGAGTAGTGGTGTGCTTGAAGCCTCCAGGATATATATATTTTTTAGACTGAACTTCAACTCTGGTGTCCCATCAGACATGGTTGCTGTAGGATACCTAGTAGAGATCAGAGGATGACAGAGTAGTTAATGTAGCAGTTGAGAAAGAGTGGACCCTAGGGACTGTCTGTCTCCAGTCACACACACCAGGGTTTCACATTTGACCGGTGGCATTTTAATTTACCATCTGATTAGGGCTTCCACCCACTGTGCACTGAATGACACCAATCATATTTTAGATCATTGTAATTCATATTAACAGAACATGCAAGTCTATATGATTCAACAATGTGCGGCCATTCTAGCCAAAGTCTGATGCGCACTTTGAAGATGTTAGAATAACTGTCCACATGTACTTTTCCTCAGCCAGCAAGACGAGTAACGAACAGCAAAATCACTTGCCTATGTCAATCTACTATCCCCCATAGTAGAAAAGTTGATCTGTTCTATTGGTGAGCTAGTTGTGAAAGAAATGACCAATTCCAAACAGACTCTGGGACAGTTGTGGGATGATAGATTCCAAATTCATACAACCAGTAGAAAAAAAAAGTTAAAAAGCTATGCGTTTGATGCAACAGATTAGAACGTTTAGTTGTAACTGTTGATACACTAGCGTTTCTTCACATTATAAGCGCAGCAATGCGCACAAGGCAGTAAGTAGTAGGCTACTCGCGAATGTTCGTTCCACAATGCAATTAGCAGGAAAACACCGTGCATGCAAGGGGTTTCAAGTAACTCAAATGAAAATATCCGTTTAGAAATAGGGGAGATCTAATATGCAGCAACTAGCATGGGTTGCTAATATGACTAGGATTGTGCATTTGGCTACTGGAAAATGAAAAAGTTGATATCAAATAATTGCCTCCACGGATATGGTCTGATTTTTGGCTAGGCTAATTTAAAGCCAGGCTCATATGTAGGAAAACGTTCAGGTTTTAAATATGCATACTGCCTACCAGCTCGTTGCAAAGTGGTGTGTGACGCGCTGATGAAGTCTGCCTTCCGTTGCCTATGCATTTACCGTTTGACATGCTGTTGCAGCAGCTCTCGCGCTGTCTGGCGGATTTTCCGTCCAGACTGTGCTGTAAATGATACATAACGAATGTACTGTACACGCGCACCCATTTAATACCACTAAATTATGCAAATTAAGCTGTTTACCGAGAATCATGACCAGTCAAATGTATTTACATTGAGTAGAATTAGGGTTGTGTCACGCTTGTATAAAGGATTTTGGAGACCGGCGCAGGAAAACACAATGTGGGTTTTTAATACACGCCAAACAAACACGTATACAAAAACACTGCTGTACCCAAACAAAAGAGTGAGGGTAAACCTTGTTGACCGACAACGGGATATATATATATATATATATATAGCACGCAGTTTAACAGCTGCACCAACGCATAGGTACTCACACCACCAACGGACATGGGAACAATAACCGACAGAGGGAACATATATAACATACTAATCAGGGGATATGGGAACCAGGTGTGTGTAATTAGACAAGACAGTCCGGGGTTGATGATAATGAATCCCGTTCAGTGAAGCCTAGAAAGCCGGTGAACAGAATGAGCATCAGTACCGGGGGGATCCGTGACAGGATGCACATTTTGGGGAATATTCAGAGGTGGAAACTTTCCGTGGGAAATATATGCATATTAATACAATTTAAAAGTCGATATTTTTTGTTGTTGCATTGGATATATTTATCATATGGAGACAAACATAAGGTAAAAGGTTTATCATAAGTATACATAATTGGAAATGATTAAATCCTTCCAATATAAATAAATACATGTAGTTACAAATTGAACTTTAATTAAATGAGTTGACTCTTCACATGGGATGATTTCACTGAACAACAAAAGAAATGGAATATTGAATGATCCCCAATGATCCATCACATCTCCCTAAAACGTTTTCAACATAAAATGATAGTCTAGAAACTAAAGCTTTGGTTGTCTTCCTCTCAGGCTTCCATGTCTTCTCCCTGGACCTCCTCAATGTCCACCTCTTGAGACTAAGGCCTCATCTTCACTTTTACTTTCCAACCTTGTTGAGGATGGCTCATTGTCAGGCTCAAAAAGCCTCACATTTTCCCGGATGGCCACCAATCTTTCAACATTTGTATTGGTCAGCCTGTTGCGTGCTTTGGTGTGTGTGTTCCCAAACAAGGACCAGTTGTGCTCTGAGGCGGCTGATGTTGGTGGGATTTGGAGGAAGATGGAGGCAACAGGGGAAAGAGCCTCAGATCCACAAAGTCCCTTCCACCAGGTGGCTATGATGCCATATTGCATCTCCATCCCAAAGCCCTTGCTTGGAAGTGTACTTCGCCAGACTGCCAAGAACCTTGACCTCATCCAGGCCAAGGTGGCGAGACACCATAGGCCTTGTTGATCTCTGCACCAGACAGGATGCTCTTGCCAGCATACTTGGGGTCAAACTTGTACGCTGCGGGATGTATGGGCTTCAGGCAGAAGTCTTCACGCTTATTGATGTATTTCAGAACTGCAGTTTCCTCTGCTTGAAGCAACTGTGAAGTGGGCAGGGCAGTACGGATTTCTTCTCTTACATCTGTAAGCAGTCTGAACATCAGACAGGATGGCATTGTCTCCCTCAATCCGTGCAATGGCTACTGTTATAGGTTTCAGGCTGCTTACCACTCTCTCCCAAAATACATCACCCAGGAGGATCCTCTTGATGGGCCTGTCCATATCAGCAGACTGTGATATGGCCATCTCTTGGAGAGACTCCTTCCCCTGCAGGAGACTGTCAAACATGATGACACCACCTCCCCATTCGGTGTTGCTAGGCAGCTTTAATGTGGTGCTCTCATTCTTCTCACTTTGCTTGGTGAGGTAGATTGCTGCTATAACTTCATGACCCTTCACATACCTAACCATTTCCTTATCTCTCTTGTAGAGTGTATCCATTGTTTTCAGTGCCATGGTGTCCTTGAGAAGCAGATTCAATGCATGAGCAGCACAGCCAATGGGTGTGATGTGAGGGTAGGACTCTTCCACTTTAGACCAAGCAGCATTCATGTTCGCAGCATTGTCTGTCTCCAGTGCAAATACCTTCTGTGGTCCAAGGTCATTGACTGCCTTCAGCTCATCTGCAATTTAGAGACCGGTGTGTCTGTTGTCCCTTGTGTCTGTGCTCTTGTAGAATACTGGTTGAGGGGTGGAGCTGACGTAGTTAGTTATTCCTTGCCCATGAACATTCGACCACCCATCAGAGATGATTGCAATAGTCTGCTTTCTCTATGATTTACTTGTCCTTCACTTGAACTATGTTGAACTCTGCTTCCAGGAAATTAGTAGATAAAGCATGTCTGGTTGGAGGAGTGTATGCTGGGCAAAGAACATTCAGAAATCTATTCCAATACACATTGCCTGTGAGCATCAGAGGTGAACCAGTTGCATACACAGCTCAAACAAGACATTAATCAGCATTTCTCTGACAATGTTCCTCCATTGAGTCAAAACTGATTCCAGGAGGACCATGAGCTGTTGCTATCGATAAGGTGTATGATTCTTCATCATTTTCCCCTTGAATAGAAGTAGATGGACTTTTGTCAGAGGTTGCTTGTTGTGAGCGCAGAGGGAACCTTATGTACTTGGCCAGATGATTCTGCATCTTTGTTGCATTCTTCACATATGATTTGGCACAATATTTGTAAATGTACACAGCTTTTCCTTCTACATTAGCTGCAGTGAAATGTCTCCACACATCTGATTGTGCCAGTGGCATTTTCCTGTAAAGATGATAAGAAAATGAGTATAAAACCCCAAATACAATTCCATTTACAGATAGCTAGTTAAGCAGTTAGATTAAACAACTCCTTTGTAAGATAAATGTTTTAAAATGAGGCATGTATGGAAACATGTTGTGAATTAACACTCCTCAAAACCCACATGGTAGCAAAAACTAACTAGCAGAAATTGTAAACAAGTTAGAAATGATTTAAACACACTTTGCTGTAGGCTACTATTTACTAGTTAACAAAAAACATGTATGTCCTATAAAATATATTCAGGCCACCCAGTATTGTAATCAAAACATACCAGAAAGCATGTAGTCCTTGGCTCAGACAGCGTAGTAGTGTGGGCTCAATAGCATCTCATTAGTGTGCAAGATCTTGAGAATCAGCTGTACATGTGATGGAAGAATGCACTGTGCATGCTGAGGGTTGCAATTCCATTGAATTGGGGATAGTTTAACCAAAATATGTCAAGACCTAGAATTGCCTTGTGTATCCCACAAAAAAAGGTTCACTGTTATAAGCTAACTTTAAAAAAAAATACAACGAATTTAATCAAAATTCCCAAAATTCCCGGGCTTAACTTCCCATGGAAAACTTGTACCCGGAAAGTTTCCGACCCTTTGCAACCCTAACTAGTATTTCCATCAATCAATAGGCTAAAAACAATTATTTCACAATTTTATTTTTCCTCATTGTCCCGGACAACTGGCCGGCACCTATTTTGATTACTCAGCTTTTTTTCTTAAATCGCCCAAAAACCAGCTATTACCGGCTAACGGAAACCCTGACACAAACACACACACACACACACACACACACACACACACACACACACACACACACACACACACACACACACAATGAGTCTATTAGTTCCACACTTCTCATATGCCCTCCACTTGGCATGGCATGACATGGTACCCTGGCAGTGGTCCCTGCTGTCAGGGCTGGTTAGGCCTAGGTGAGCTGAGACACGCCACCCAGCCAGCAGGGGGTCGAAGGGGGAGTAGAGAGCACAGCTGGCACTGGGAACCGTGCTTAGCCTCTGTCGCTCCATCCACATTCTCTCCCTCTTGCGTGCTCTGCCTGCTCCTATAGCCTCTAACCCAGTCGGTACTGAAAGCTCTGCACTGCCAGCTCCTATAGCCTCTAACCCAGTCGGTACTGGAAGCTCTGCACTGCCTGCTCCTATAGCCTCTAACCCAGTCCGAACTGGAAGCTCTGTTACTGCCTGCTCCTATAAGCTCTAACCCAGTCCGTACTGGAAGCTCTGCACTGCCTGCTCCTATAGCCTCTAACCCAGTCTGTACTGGAAGCTCTGCACTGCCTGCTCCTATAGCCTCTAACCCAGTCTGTACTGGAAGCTCTGCACTGCCTGCTCCTATAGCCTCTAACCCAGTCCATACTGGAAGCTCTGCACTGCAGCCCTGTCTGGGTCCACAGGTTTTCCGTTTGAGGTCATTGTCTTTATAGCACTCTGCTGCCCTCATACTGAGTCATACAGTAGCAAGATGACAAACCTCTCTTCCAGTCTCTCTTCTGGTCTTCACATTGATCATCATTGGTCCTCTTTTCTCTAATGAAAGACCACTCTTTCTTTCTCCCTCGGTCTTTCTGCCCCCTCTCTCTCTCCCTTTGTATTACTCGCCCCATCCTTCTCTCACCTTCCCCCCCCATCTTTCTCTTAGTCTCCCCCTCTCCTCCCCTTCTCCTGGTTCTCAGTCGAATAAAAAGGATCCTCAAATTGGATTACAGAGCTGGGTAGATGAAGATGAAGGAATTGGCTGAGTTGAGCCTGGTTAAACCCGTTAGGAATCTCTCTCCTACCCGTTACAGGCAGCTTCGACCCTGCTGCACATTTATGCAATTACACTGAAAACTGGTCCACGTCCTCCCCAGCCTCCTGGTCCTATCCCCTCAGTGGCAATCTCTGCTCTCCTGACCTCCATAATCACTCTCTGCTATTGGTTAATACATGCTTTGTGCCCTAATGATCTATTAAAGACTTCAAAAGTTATTATTAAGTAATACTTGCTTAACCTTCCTCTCAGTTCAGTATTATATTTGTTGAAATGCACAATATACACAAGACGCATAATAAGAAATTGTGATTTTTGTAGACGTGTGGTGTGTGTGTGTGTGTGTGTATGTGTGTGTGAGATCTTGACCTTCTGTCACAGTTCTCTTCTTCTGAGATGCCAGAGCAGGTCACGATCTTCCAAACCCTCCTGAGTAAGCCTCGGACAGTTTGTCTCCATCTTCTGAGAAGAAAACGCAATATAGTTATTTCTCCATGTTGTCAGATTCCTATACTCTACCATAACTGTTTTGACAATGATTAAGGTGTGGGCAATGTTCTATTTACAGTTACAATGATCTGTTGCCTTTTTATTAAATATTACATCTCTTGATGAACTTACCACGGCACTATGCTGGCATTCCACTGCACACCGAGCTGAACAGGGTGTGAGCAGACAGAGCAGAGAAGTGATGGAACAAGACGACAACCTAGCTGAGTTTGTACATCTCAGATCAAAACATAGATAGCCATTGCGAAGGAAAGGCTGAACACACAAATTATACATTTGAAAAGATTGTCATTTCCATGTTTGCTTTAGTGAGGAAAAACGGCCGTTAGGGATGTTACACCCTCTGTTAGGGATGTTACACCCTCTGTTAGGGATGTTACACCCTCCGTTAGGGATGTTACACCCTCCGTTAGGGATGTTACACCCTCCGTTAGGGATGTTACGCCCTCCGTTAGGGATCTTACGCCCTCCGTTAGGGATGTTACGCCCTCCGTTAGGGATGTTACGCCCTCCGTTAGGGATGTTACTCCCTCCGTTAGGGATGTTACACCCTCCGTTAGGGATGTTACGCCCTTTGTTAGGGATGTTACGCCCTTTGTTAGGGATGTTACGCCCTTTGTTAGGGATGTTAGCCCTTTGTTAGGGATGTTAGCCCTTTGTTAGGGATGTTACGCCCTTTGTTAGGGATGTTACGCCCTTTGTTAGGGATGTTACGCCCTTTGTTAGGGATGTTACGCCCTTTGTTAGGGATGTTACGCCCTTTGTTAGGGATGTTACGCCCTTTGTTAGGGATGTTACGCCCCTTTGTTAGGGATGTTACGCCCCTTTGTTAGGGATGTTGCGCCCTTTGTTAGGGAAGTTACGCCCTTTGTTAGAGAAGTTACGCCCTTTGTTAGGGATGTTTTTCCCTCCGTTACGGATGTTACGCCCTCCGTTATGGGATGCTACGCACCTGGTTAGGGATGCTACGCCTTCCGTTATGGGATGCTATGCACCTGGTTAGGGATGCTACGCACCTGGTTAGGGATGCTACGCCCTCCGTTAGGGATGCTACGCCCTCCGTTAGGGATGCTATGCCCTCCGTTATGGGATGCTACGCCCTCCGTTATGGGATGCTACGCCCTCCGTTATGGGATGCTACGCACCTGTTTAGGGATGCTACGCCCTCCGTTATGGGATGCTACGCACCTGGTTAGGGATGCTACGCCCTCTGTTAGGGATGCTACGCCCTCTGTTAGGGATGCTACGCCCTCTGTTAGGGATGCTACGCCCTCTGTTAGGGATGCTACGCCCTCTGTTAGGGATGCTACGCCCTCTGTTAGGGATGCTACGCCCTCTGTTAGGGATGCTACGCCCTCTGTTAGGGATGCTACGCCCTCTGTTAGGGATGCTACGCCCTCTGTTAGGGATGCTACGCCCTCTGTTAGGGATGGGGGGGGGGGGGGGGACAGCTGTGTGGAAAGACCAAGCTCTGTGAGCCCTTTCTAATAGCCATGAAATGTGAATGCCTACTCTGTAATGGTGAAAATCCATGCGATTTCCTAGTTAAACTGCTCCCAAAAAAATGAACTGCAACATATAGACCTTAAGGATAATCATGACCATGGTTTAATTTGGAAATGCCTATCTTTCTTTGTCCACGCCACGGAATTACCCCTATATGCCCAAAGCTTGGGATAAAACCAAGAAGGTTTTTTAAAGAAAAGGAGCTTAGGGTGGAAGTCTAGTTGAGTAACTTTGACTGGATTTATGGTGCGTTGAGGTAAATAGGTTTTATGGCTTTGCAATTTGCATATCTGTTTTCAGCATTAGGCCCAAAATCAACTTCTGCTTGAAAATAATGTCTTCAACATGTTTATGCCTTTTAACCCTGCCAGTTGATGACAGTAGGCTTGACAGCCTTTATCAGGCTCTTCCTGCCCTACGGTCATGGATGAGAGAGGAAAGAATTCCAGTCGGGTGACATCATCACTCTCAGACAATAGTGGCTTTCTCTTGCTGGGTCACTGAGGTTCTTTACTGTAGCCTTATTGAGTCATATCAAACTCAATGGGCTGTAGAAATAACAGCGAATCGCAGCCCTACGTACTTGTTTCCTGGAACCTTAGACTAAAGAACACTTTCAATCGAGGTGAGCATGCTTTTTATTCAGAGTTTGATCCGGGTCTGGAAAACTGGCCCTCCGAGTTGAAAAGAAAGACTGTATGAACTGTGAATAATGCAGTCTCAGTCAGGCGGAGAAGTGGCCAGTGGTTAGTGTGACAGCTCTGAAGTGTGTGCATTATCGTTTTTGCTTGGCGCCTGGAACCCCCCAGCCCTCCCTCCCTGACTTGTCAAGACCGTCCCGCTGAAGGGTGATGGGTGAGAGGGCTGGGGCCTCCGGTGCTGGCTGGCTTACAGCCTCATCCCTATGGAGGGTGTCAGGACGATGGGGGAGGGCACCTCTGACTGGCCCTGGAAGGAAAAACGGCCTGTCACTGCAATATCTCTCTGACACACACGGTTTGGCTGGGGACACCATCCAGTAAGAGAGCACTCCATGTTGTCTCTCTCTCTCGCTGTCTCTCTCTCGCTCTCTCTGGCTTTCTCATTCTAGCTCCTTTTCTTCTCGCTCTCTCTGGCTTTCTCATTCTATCTCCTTTTCTACTCCCCCTCTCATCTCTTTTACCCCCCCATGTCCCTAATGTCTCTATCTTGGCATCTCACTCTTGTTTTTCTTTTCTCCCATCCCTCCATCTCTCTCTCTCCAATCCCTCCCTCCCTCCATCTCTCTCTCCAATCCCTCCCTCCCTCCATCTCTCTCTCCAATCCCTCCCTCCCTCCATCTCTCCCTCTCCAATCCCTCCCTCCCTCCATCTCTCCCTCTCCAATCCCTCCCTCTCCAATCCCTCCCTCCCTCCATCTCTCCTCTCCAATCCCTCCCTCCCTCCATCTCTCCCTCTCCAATCCCTCCCTCCCTCCATCTCTCCCTCTCCAATCCCTCTCTCCCTCTCCAATCCCTCCCTCCCTCCATCTCTCCCTCTCCAATCCCTCCCTCCCTCCATCTCTCCCTCTCCAATCCCTCCCTCCCTCCATCTCTCCCTCTCCAATCCCTCCCTCCCTCCATCTCTCCCTCTCCAATCCCTCCATCTCTCCAATATCTCCAATCCCTCCAATCCCTCCCTCCCTCCCTCCCTCCCTCCCTCCCTCCCTCCCTCCCTCCCTCCCTCCCTCCCTCCCTCCCTCCCTCCCTCCCTCCCTCCCTCCCTCCATATCTCCCTCTCCAATCCCTCCCTCCCTCCATATCTCCCTCTCCAATCCCTCCCTCCATCTCTCCTCCCTCCCTCCCTCCCTCCCTCCCTCCCTCCCTCCCTCCCTCCCTCCCTCCCTCCCTCCCTCCCTCCCTCCCTCCCTCCCTCCATATCTCCCTCTCCAATCCCTCCCTCCCTCCATATCTCCCTCTCCAATCCCTCCCTCCATATCTCCCTCTCCAATCCCTCCCTCCCTCCCTCCATCTCTCCAATCCCTCCCTCCATCTCTCCAATCCTCCCTCCCTCCCTCCCTCCTTCCATCTCTCCAATCCCTCCCTCCCTCCTTCCATCTCTCCAATCCCTCCCTCCCTCCTTCCATCTCTCCAATCCCTCCCTCCCTCCTTCCATCTCTCCAATCCCTCCCTCCCTCCCTCCCTCCCTCCCTCCCTCCCTCCCTCCCTCCCTCCCTCCCTCCCTCCCTCCCTCCCTCTCCAATCCCTCCCTCCATATCTCCCTCTCCAATCCCTCCCTCTCTCCCTCCATCTCTCCCTCTCCAATCCCTCCCTCCCTCCATCTCTCCCTCTCCAATCCCTCCCTCCCTCAATCCCTCCCTCCCTCCATCTCTCCCTCTCCAATCCCTCCCTCCATCTCTCCCTCTCCCTCTCCAATCCCTCCATCTCTCCCTCTCCAATCCCTCCATCTCTCCCTCTCCAATCCCTCCCTCCCTCCATCTCTCCCTCTCCAATCCCTCCCTCCCTCCATCTCTCCCTCTCTCCAAAACCCTCCCTCCCTCCATCTCTCCAATCCCTCCATCTCTCTCTCTCCAATCCCTCCCTCCCCTCCATCTCTCCAATCCCTCCCTCCCTCCATCTCTCCAATCCCTCCCTCCCTCCCTCCATCTCTCCAATCCCGCCATCTCTCCCTCTCCAATCCCTCCCTCCCTCCCTCCATCTCTCCAATCCCTCCCTCCCTCCATCTCTCCCTCTCCAATCTCTCCCTCCCTCCATCGCTCCCTCTCCAATCTCTCTCCCTCTCCAATCCCTCCCTCCCTCCCTCCATCTCTCCCTCTCCCTCTCCAATCCCTTCCTCCCTCCAATCCCTCCCTCCCTCCCTCCATCTCTCCCTCTCCAATCCCTCCCTCCCTCCATCTCTCCCTCTCCAATCCCTCCCTCCCTCAATCCCTCCCTCCCTCCATCTCTCCCTCTCCAATCCCTCCCTCCATCTCTCCCTCTCCAATCCCTCCCTCCCTCCATCTCTCCCTCTCCAATCCCTCCATCTCTCCCTCTCCAATCCCTCCCTCTCTCCCTCTCCAATCCCTCCCTCCCTCCATCTCTCCCTCTCCAATCCCTCCCTCCCTCCATCTCTCCCTCTCTCCAAAACCCTCCCTCCCTCTCTCCAAAACCCTCCCTCCCTCCATCTCTCCAATCCCTCCATCTCTCTCTCTCCAATCCCTCCCTCCCTCCATCTCTCCAATCCCTCCCTCCCTCCCTCCCTCCATCTCTCCAATCCCTCCCTCCCTCCCTCCTTCCATCTCTCCAATCCCTCCCTCCCTCCCTCCTTCCATCTCTCCAATCCCTCCCTCCCTCCCTCCTTCCATCTCTCCAATCCCTCCCTTCCTCCCTCCCTCCATCTCTCCAATCCCTCCCTCCCTCCCTCCCTCCATCTCTCCAATCCCTCCCTCCCTCCCTCCCTCCATCTCTCCAATCCCTCCCTCCCTCCCTCCCTCCCTCCATCTCTCCAATCCCTCCCTCCTCCATCTCTCCAATCCCTCCCTCCCTCCCTCCATCTCTCCAATCCCTCCCTCCCTCCCTCCATCTCTCCAATCCCTCCCTCCCTCCCTCCTCCATCTCTCCATCCCTCCCTCCCTCCCCTCCATCTCTTCCAATCCCTCCCTCCCTCCCTCCATCTCTTCCAATCCCTCCTCCCTCCTCCTCCATCTCTCCCAATCCCCTCCCTCCCTCCCTCCATCTCTCCCAATCCCTCCCTCCCTCCCTCCCTCCATCTCTCCAATCCATCCCTCCCTCCATCTCTCCAATCCCTCCCTCCCTCCATCTCTCCAATCCCTACCTCCCTCCATCTCTCCAATCCCTCCCTCCCTCCTCCATCTCTCCAATCCCCCCCATCCCTCCCCCTCCCTCAGCCATCTCTCCCATCCCTCCCTCCCTTCCCTCCTTCCATCTCTCCAATCCCTCCCTCCTCCCTCCTTCCATCTCTCCAATCCCTCCCTCCCTCCATCTCTCCAATCCTCCCCTCCCTCCCTCAATCTCTCCAATTCCCTCCCTCCCTCCCTCCCTCCATCTCCCAATCCCTGCCCTCCATCTCTCCATCCCTCCCTCCATCCTCTCCAATCCTCCTCCCTCCATCTCTCCAATCCCCCTCCCTCCCTCCCTCCATCTCTCCAATCCCTCCCTCCCCTCCCATCTCTCCAATCCCTCCCTCCCTCCTCCTCCTCTCCCTCCCTCCCTCCCTCCCTCCCTCCCTCCCTCCCTCCCTCCCCCTCCCTCCCCTCCATCCTCTCCAATCCCTCCCTCCTCCCTCCATCTCTCCAATCCCTCCCTCCCTCCCTCCATCTCTCCAATCCCTCCTCCCTCCTCCATCTCTCCAATCCCTCCCTCCCTCCCTCCATCTCTCCAATCCTCCCTCCCTCCCTCCATCTCTCCAATCGCCTCCCTCCCTCCCTCCATCTCTCCAATCCCTCCCTCCCTCCCTCCCTCCATCTCTCCAATCCCTCCCTCCCTCCCTCCCTCCATCTCTCCAATCCCTCCCTCCCTCCCTCCCTCCATCTCTCCATCCCTCCCTCCCTCCCTCCCTCCATCTCCAATCCCTCCTCCTCCCCCTCCATCTCTCCAATCCCTCCCTCCCTCCCTCCATCTCTCCAATCCCTCCCTCCGCCATCTCTCCAATCCCTCCCTCCCTCCATCTCTCCAATCCCCCTCCCTCCCTCCCTCCATCTCTCCAATGCCCCCTCCATCTCTCCAATCCTCCCTCCATCTCTCCCAATCCCTCCCTCCCTCCCTCCTCCCTCCATCTCTCCAATCCCTCCTCCCTCCCTCCATCTCTCCAATCCTCCCTCCCTCCCTCCATCTCTCCATCCCTCCCTCCCTCCCTCCATCTCTCCAATCCTCCCTCCCTCCTCCATCTCTCAATCCCTCCCTCCTCCCTCCATCTCTCCATCCCTCCCTCCCTCCCTCCATCTCTCCAATCCCTCCCTCCCTCCTCCATCTCTCCCAATCCCTCCCTCCCTCCCTCCCTCCCTCCATCTCTCCAATCCCTCCCTCCCTCCCTCCCCCTCCCTCCCTCCGCTCCCTCCATCTCTCCATCTCTCCAATCCCCTCCCTCCCTCCCTCCCTCCCTCCATCTCTCCAATCCCTCCTCCCTCCATCTCTCCAATCCCCTCCCTCCCTCCCTCCCTCCATCTCTCCAATCTCCTCCCCCCTCCCTCCTTCCATCTCTCCAATCCCTGCCCTCCCTCCCTCCTTCCATCTC
Source organism: Oncorhynchus kisutch (assembly GCF_002021735.2). NCBI lineage: Eukaryota > Metazoa > Chordata > Actinopteri > Salmoniformes > Salmonidae > Oncorhynchus > Oncorhynchus kisutch. Next base: position 41,522,689 of record NC_034189.2, read on the forward strand.
TTCCAATCCCTCCCTTCCTCCCTCCCTCCCTCCATCTCTCCAATACCTCCCTCCCTCCCTCCATCTCTCCAATCCCTCCCTCCCTCCCTCCATCTCTCCAATCCCTCCCTCCCTCCCTCCATCTCTCCAATCCCCCTCCCTCCCTCCATCTCTCCAATCCCTCCCTCCCTCCCTCCATCTCTCCAATCCTCCCTCCCTCCCTCCATCTCTCCATCCCTCCCTCCCTCCCTCCATCTGTCCAATCCCTCCCTCCCTCCCTCCATCTGTCCAAGTCCCTCCATCCCTCCACTCTCCAATCCCTCCCTCCCTCCCTCCATCTCTCCAATCCCTCCCTCCCTCCCTCCATCTCTCCAATCCCTCCCTCCTCCCTCCCTCCATCTCCAATCCCTCCCTCCCTCCCCCCTCCATCTCTCCAATCCCTCCCTCCCTCCATCTCTCCAATCCCTCCCTCCCTCCCCCCCTCCATCTCTCCAATCCCTCCCTCCCTCCATCTCTCCAATCCCTCCCTCCCTCCCTCCCTCCATCTCTCCAATCCCTCCCTCCCTCCCTCCTTCCATCTCTCCAATCCCTCCCTCCCTCCCTCCTTCCATCTCTCCAATCCCTCCTTCCTCCCTCCCTCCCTCCATCTCTCCAATCCCTCCCTCCATCTCTCCAATCCCTCCCCTCCATCTCTCCAATCCCTCCCTCCATCTCTCCAATCCCTCCCTCCATCTCTCCAATCCCTCCCTCCATCTCTCCAATCCCTCCCTCCCTCCCTCCATCTCTCCAATCCCTCCCTCCCTCCCTCCATCTCTCCAATCCCTCCCTCCCTCCCTCCATCTCTCCAATCCCTCCCTCCTCCCTCCATCTCTCCAATCCCTCCCCATCCCATCCCTCCATCTCTCCAATCCCTCCCTCCCTCCCTCCCTCCATCTCTCCAATCCCTCCCTCCCTCCCTCCTCCATCTCTCCCATCCCTCCCTCCCTCCCTCCTTCCATCTCTCCAATCCCTCCCTCCCCTCCCTCCTTCCATCTCTCCAATCCCTCCCTTCCTCCCTCCTCCCTCCATCTCTCCAATCCCTCCCTCCATCTCTCCAATCCCTCCCTCCATCCTCCATCCTCCCTCCCAATCTCCATCCCTCCCTCCATCTCTCCAATCCTCCCTCCCTCCTCCTCCATCTCTCCAATCCCTCCCTCCCTCCCTCCCCATCTCTCCAATCCCTCCCTCCCTCCCTCCTCCATCTCTCCAATCCCTCCCTCCCTCCTCCCTCCATCTCTCCAATCCCTCCCTCCCTCCCTCCATCTCTCCAATCCCTCCCTCCCTCCCTCCCCATCTCTCCAATCCCTCCCTCCCTCCCTCCCTCCATCTCTCCAATCCCTCCTCCTCCTCCCTCCCTCCATCTCTCCAATCCCTCCCTCCCTCCCTCCTCCATCTCTCCATCCCTCCTCCCTCCCTCCCTCCATCTCTCCAATCCCTCCCTCCCTCCCTCCCTCCATCTCTCCAATCCTCCCTCCCTCCCTCCCTCCCTCCATCTCTCCAATCCCTCCTCCCTCCCTCCCTCCCTCCCTCCATCTCTCCAATCCCTCCCTCCCTCCCTCCAATCCTCCCTCCCTCCCCCCTCCATCTCTCCAATCCCTCCCTCCGTCCCTCCCTCCCTCCCTCCATCTCTCCAATCCCTCCCTCCCTCCCTCCCTCATCTCTCCAATCCCTCCCTCCTCCTCCCTCCTCCCTCCCTCCCTCCTCTCTCCAATCCCTCCCTCCCTCCATCTCTCCAATCCCTCCCTCCCTCCATGCTCTCCAATATCCCTCCCTCCCTCCATTCCTCTCCACTCCCTCCCGATCTCTCCAATCCCCCCTCTCCATCCCTCCCTCCCTCCCTCCATCTCTTCTTCTCTCCAATCCCTCCCTCCATCTCTCCAATCCCTCCCTCCCTCCCTCCATTCTCCTCCAATCCCTCCCTCCATCTCTCCAATCCCTCCCTCCCTCCCTCCATCTCTCAATCCCTCCCTCCCTCCCCTCCATCTCTCCAATCCCTCCCTTCCTCCCTCCCTCCCTCCATCTCTCTCAATCCCTCCCTCCCTCCCTTCCTCCTCCCTCCCTCCTCCATCTCTCCAATCCCTCCCTCCCCTCCATCCTCCATCCCTCCCTCCATTCTCTCCAATCCCTTCCCTCCCTCCATCTCTCCAATCCCTCCCTCCATCTCTCCAATCCCTCCTCCATCTCTCATCCATCCCTCCCTCCATCTCTCCATCTCTCCAATCCCTCCTCCCATCTCTCCAATCCCTCCCTCCATCTCTCCAATCCCTCCCTCCCTCCCTCCATCTCTCCAATCCCTCCCTCCATCTCTCCATCCCTCCCTCCTCCCTCCATCTCTCAATCCCTCCCTCCCTCCCTCCATCTCTCCAATCCTCCCTCCATCCCTCCATCTCTCCAATCCCTCCCTCCCTCCTCCATCTCTCCAATCCCTCCTCCTCCCTCCCTCCATCTCTCCAATCCCTCCTCCTCCCTCCATCTCTCCAATCCCTCCCTCCTCCCTCCCTCCATCTCTCCAATCCCTCCCTCCCTCCCTCCCTCCATCTCTCCAATCCCTCCCTCCCTCCCTCCATCTCTCCAATCCCTCCCTCCCTCCCTCCCTCCCTCCCTCCCTCCCTCCTCCCTCCCTCCCTCCCTCCCTCCCTCCATCTCTCCAACTCCTCCCTCCCTCCATCTCTCCAATCCCTCCCTCCTCCCTCCATCTCTCCAATCCCTCCCTCCCTCCCTCCCTCCATCTCTCCAATCCCTCCCTCCCTCCCTCCCTCCATCTCTCCAATCCCTCCCTCCCTCCATCTCTCCAATCCCTCCCCTCCCTCCAATCTCCATCCCTCCTCCCTCCATCTCTCCAATCCCTCCCTCCCTCCATCTCTCCAATCCCTCCCTCCCTCCATCTCTCCAATCCCTCCCTCCCTCCCTCCATCTCTCCAATCCCTCCCTCCATCTCTCCAATCCCTCCTCCATCTCTCCAATCCCTCCTCCATCTCTCCAATCCCTCCCTCCCTCCATCTCTCCAATCCCTCCCTCCCTCCCTCCCTCCATCTCTCCAATCCCTCCCTCCCTCCATCTCTCCAATCCCTCCCTCCCTCCCTCCATCTCTCCAATCCCTCCCTCCATCTCTCCAATCCCTCCCTCCATCTCTCCAATCCCTCCCTCCATCTCTCCAATCCCTCCCTCCCTCCCTCCCTCCATCTCTCCAATCCCTCCCTCCCTCCCTCCATCTCTCCAATCCCCCTCCCTCCATCTCCCCATCCCTCCCTCCATCTCTCCAATCCCTCCCTCCCTCCCTCCCTCCCTCCATCTCTCCAATCCCTCCCTCCCTCCCTCCTCCCTCCATCTCTCCAATCCCTCCCTCCATCTCTCCAATCCCTCCCTCCCTCCCTCCATCTCTCCAATCCTCCCTCCCTCCTCCATCTCTCCAATCCCTCCCTCCCTCCTCCCTCCCTCTCTCCAATCCCTCCCTCCTCCCTCCCTCCATCTCTCAATCCCTCCCTCCCTCCCTCCATCTCTCCAATCCCTCCCTCCCTCCCTCCTCTCGCCAATCCCTCTCCCTCCCTATCTCCCTCCATCTCGCCAATCCCGCCCTCCCTCCTCCCCTCCCTCTCTCAATCCCTCCCTCCCTCCATCTCTCCAATTCCTCCCTCCCTCCATCTCTCCAATCCCTCCCTCCCCTCCCTCCATCTCTCCAATCCCTCCCTCCATCTCTCCAATCCCTCCCTCCCTCCCTCCATCTCTCCAATCCCTCCCTCCATCTCTCCAATCCCTCCCTCCCTCCTCCCTCTCCCCCCTCCAATCCCTCCCTCCATCTCTCCAATCCTCCCTCCCTCCCTCCATCTCTCCAATCCCTCCTCCCTCCCTCCATCTCTCCAATCCCTCCCTTCCTCCCTCCCTCCCTCCATCTCTCCAATCCTCCCTCCCTCCCTTCCTCCCTCCCTCCCTCCATCTTCTCCAATCCTCCTCCTCATCCATCTCTCCAATCCCTCCCTCCATCTCTCCAATCCCTCCCTCCCTCCATCTCTCCAATCCCTCCCTCATCTCTCCAATCCTCCCTCCATCTCTCCAATCCCTCCCTCCCATCTCTCCAATCCCTCCCTCCCATCTCTCCAATCCCTCCCTCCTCCCTCCATCTCTCCAATCCCTCCCTCCATCTCTCCATCCCTCCCTCCCTCCCTCCATCTCTCCAATCCCTCCCTCCCTCCCTCCATCTCTCCAATCCCTCCCTCATCTCTCCATCCCCCCTCCCTCCCTCCACCATCTCTCCAATCCCCTCCCTCCCTCCCTCCATCTCTCCAATCCCTCCCTCCATCTCTCCAATCCCTCCCTCCCTCCCTCCATCTCTCCAATCCCTCCCTCCCCCCTCCCTCCATCTCTCCAATCCCTCCCCCCTCCCTCCCCTCCCTCCATCTCTCCAATCCCTCCCTCCCTCCATCTCTCCAATCCCTCCCTCCCTCCCTCCCTCCATCTCTCCAATCCCTCCCTCCCTCCCTCCCTCCATCTCTCCAATCCCTCCCTCCCTCCCTCCATCTCTCCAATCCCTCCCTCCCTCCCCCTCCCTCCTCCCTCCCTCCCTCCCTCCTCCTTCTCCTCCCTCCCTCCCTCCCTCCCTCCCTCCCTCCCCCTCCCTCCATCTCTCCAATCCCTCCCTCCCTCCCTCCATCTCTCCAATCCCTCCCTCCCTCCCTCCATCTCTCCAATCCCTCCCTCCCTCCCTCCCTCCATCTCTCCAATCCCTCCCTCCCTCCCTCCATCTCTCCAATCCCTCCCTCCCTCCATCTCTCCAATCCCTCCCTCCCTCCATCTCTCCAATCCCTCCCTCCCTCCTTCTCTCAATCCCTCCCTCCCTCCATCTCTCCAATCCCTCCCTCCCTCCATCTCTCCAATCCCTCCCTCCCTCCCTCCATCTCTCCAATCCCTCCCTCCATCTCTCCAATCCCTCCCTCCATCTCTCCAATCCCTCCCTCCATCTCTCCAATCCCTCCCTCCCTCCATCTCTCCAATCCCTCCCTCCCTCCCTCCCCATCTCTCCAATCCCTCCCTCCCTCCATCTCTCCAATCCTCCTCCCTCCCCCCTCCCTCCATCTCTCCAATCCCTCCCTCCATCTCTCCAATCCCTCCCTCCATCTCTCCAATCCCTCCCTCCATCTCATAATCACTCCCGCCATCTCTCCATCCCTCCCTCATCTCTCCATCCACTCCCTCCCATCCCTCCCTCCCTCCATCTCTCCAATCCCTCCCTCCCTCCCTCCCTCCATCTCTCCAATCCCTCCCTCCATCTCTCCAATCCCTCCCTCCCCTCCCTCCATCTCTCCAATCCCTCCCTCCCTCCCTCCATCTCTCCAATCCCTCCCTCCCTCCCTCCCTCCCTCTCTCCAATCCCTCCCTCCCTCCCTCCCTCCATCTCTCCAATCCCTCCCTCCCTCCCTCCATCTCTCCAATCCCTCCCTCCCTCCCTCCATCTCGCCAATCCTCCCTCCCTCCCCTCCCTCCATCTCGCCAATCCCTCCCTCCCTCCCTCCATCTCTCCAATCCCTCCCTCCCTCCATCTCTCCAATCCCTCCCTCCCTCCATCTCTCCAATCCCTCCCTCCCTCCCTCCATCTCTCCAATCCCTCCCTCCCTCCCTCCCTCCCTCCCTCCCTCCCTCCCTCCCTCCCTCCTCCCTCCCTCCCTCCCTCCCTCCCTCCCTCCCTCCCTCCCTCCCTCCCTCCCTCCCTCCCTCCCTCCATCTCTCCAATCCCTCCCTCCCTCCCTACATCTCTCCAATCCCTCCCTCCCTCCCTCCCTCCCTCCCTCCCTCCCTCCCTCCATCTCTCCAATCCTCCCTCCATCTCTCCAATCCCTCCCTCCCCCCATCTCTCCAATCCCTCCCTCCCCCCATCTCTCCAATCCCTCCCTCCCTCCATCTCTCCAATCCCTCCCTCCCTCCATCTCTCCAATCCCTCCATCTCTCTCTCCATGAATAGACACCAGTCTTTGTGTTTACCCTCAGTGTGCAGCAGCACTAGATATCTCCTGGATCGGTTTGATATATTCCTTATTAGGACGGCAGGTGCTGGCTGCCCTAACTCTTTCTCCTCTCTCGCTCTCTCTCTAAGCCGTGCGTGTGTATAGACGCATTTAACATATAACAGTGCTCTGCTCAGTGTGTCGCTGACTAATTTGGTACATTTAAGAATAATAAGAGAAGCTGGTAAAAGAGAGGCTCTTGTGTGGTTTGGAAGTAAAGCGTGAACTTCCAGCTTAGTCGACAAGTAGGGAAGGAGACACACACACACACGGTAGTTCTCAGCCTACCTGGATTACAGGGCAGAGAGGCTTCGCCCTGCCAGATGTCTTACAAAAACAGCTGTGTGACAGACACCAAGTGCCAAGTCCAGGTCTGCACCGTGTCAGTCTGAGACACACACAGACCATAGTGGTGGATGGCACCATCCCTCTGAGACTGGCTGCAGAGTGTGTTTGTGTGTGTGTGTGTGTGAGAAACATGTTCTCTCGTGTTTTTGGGGGGTTGCACGGAAACGGCTCACCTCGTCATTTTATTCATTTGTGTGTATTGCTGGTGTTCGTCTGTGTGTGCATTTTCGAGTGTTTTAAATGCCTCGTTAACTAGGGCAGGGACAATTCCTTAGGATCGTGGCAAGGAAACAACACACGAAGCGGATTTAACTTCTTTAGGAAAACTGAGCTAATGTTGTAAACAAACGTTATGTTGTTATCCCGAGTCGCATTTGTTTATTTTCCAAGCTATAGCGCACTATATTTTAAATACAGTAGGATTTTAAAGGACCAAAGAGTTTCTTTGTGTTTTTCTTCTTTTTTTTTTACCATGTAAAGAATATCGCGATAAAGGGCACCGTGACAGCCCTACTGTTAACCCCACCCTGACCTAACAGTCTCTCTGTGTCTCTCTGTTCCAGAGGGGCTCCATGAAAAATGACAGAGGAGGTGATAGTTATAGCCAAGTGGGACTACTCGGCTCAGCAGGAACAGGAACTTGACATCCGGAAAAACGAGCGGCTGTGGCTCCTGGATGACAGCAAGACGTGGTGGAGGGTGAGGAACGCCTCCAACCGGACCGGCTACGTCCCCTCGAATTATGTGGAGAGGAAAAACAGCTTAAAGAAGGCCTCGCTGGTGAAAAACATCAAAGACACACTCGGTGAGTTGGGTTAAGTGTCTCTGCTGTTTTCTAGGGGTGCACAGAGGCGGTGCACACTATCTCCAAGTAGTGTGTGTGTGTGTGTGTGTCCTTCTCTCTGCTGTTTCCTAGGGGTGCCTCCACAGAGGCGTCTCACCTCCGTGTGTTTAATGCGGATGAAGCACTGTTAAATGCTTGACTCCTTCACACACTTACACTCTCCAGTTAGAAATGATTTCTCAAGGCTGGTGATTTGTGATACAGGAGACGTTTGTTTTGTGAGGCCGTCCCTTAAGCTATTCATTATCAGGCTAGGGAAAGCTGGTGTGATCGATCAGGAGAAATGCCGGTATTGAAGCTGCTTTTTTCCAGGTCAGAGGAGGTAAGAACTAATTTAATATGAAGTGCAAGGATCAAAGATTTTCTTGGCTGGACAACGGCTGCGATTAGCTGAGCTCCTGTAATTCTCACTGTGGACTGATCAGGTAGAACTCTCACCCTTATTAGGCTAATGAATTCATCTCTGTTGGTAGATACAAAGATCTTCGTACTCACAGAGAATTGGAGATCCTTTCCAAATGGAGCGAAAGGGCAAGGCGATGCAATTTTTTCATTTAAGTGGTCGACACTCAAGAGTGATACTGGGCAATAGGAACTGAAGTTGTGATGAGATGGAACCTTGCCGTTCAATGTTATCAGGGATGAATAGGCGCATGCATCAGAAATGCACAAGATAGATGAGACTTCGAACTGAAAGAATAGGATTACTAGCCAAGAGGATTTTCGTAGTGCTTTGCCTAGTTGTCAGAGGTCTTGACAGACAATGCAATTAACAACCTGCTGCTTGTCTGATCCCGGCGCTGGGTCTCTGATCAGCCACGCATCCTATGCTGAAAGCTGAGAGATGAAGAGAATTAGAATGTGTAAGACAGAGAGGGGGGGCAGAAAGAGAGAGAGAGGGGAGGAATATGTTGGTAGTAAATCTCTGTCAGGAGAAACAGGCCATGGCCCATGGCATTTACTGTCCCTGAATACTGCTTTATCTGATGTAGCTAGCTGTACACTCATCTGTACTCTCTCTCACTTTTGTTCTCTCTCTGTGAATTAATGAGCCTTGGAACTTCAGGAAACATTTTTCACATCTCTAATCTCCCCTATCATCCATCGCAGATGAATAATCTACATAATGTTTAGTGAGGATAAATTGAGAAGATAAATTGTAGCCCTGGGCAGACAGAGTAGATAGCTCACCTTGGACACGTGGCACGTGTTGTGCTGTTTAGGGAATAATCAATCATTTGAAGGCTGTTCGGGCCCACAGCTGACGGGTCGATATCTAACCTCCGTCATGACAGTCTGACAGGGTCTCCTACTGTTTGTTAACCTCAAGGGCACGTGTGTTAAAATGGGGGTTAAATGAATCTGGTTTTGAGTGGAGTGGAATGGTATTAAATGTTAAGAACTGTAAAACCAAGCTATGACAGCTGTTGGTAACACCGGATGCAACCAGAGCCAACCATTTTTAGTTTATGGGATGTCTTTTAATATGGCTGGATTTCATTCCCCTCTCTCTCTCAGGAAACATAGTTCACTGCTGTTCCTCCCTGATGGGTTTTGGATGTTAAAACACTTACGGTCTTCCAGTCTTCGTTGGCTTATGTCCATGCCTTTTCAGTCAAAGGATTTCTGTCTTCGTTGCGTGTCGCTCCCAAGGTTGCGTGTCGCTCCCAAGGTTGCGTGTCGCTCCCAAGGTTGCGTGTCGCTCCCAAGGTTGCGTGTCGCTCCCAAGGTTGCGTGTCGCTCCCAAGGTTGCGTGTCGCTCCCAAGGTTGCGTGTCGCTCCCAAGGTTGCGTGTCGCTCCCAAGGTTGCGTGTCGCTCCCAAGGTTGCATGTCCCCAAGGTTGCGTCACGCTTCAACAATCCACCGTTTGCTCTGTGTCAGTGGAATGCATTTGTAACCAACTTGCAGTGACCTCCATCGTTTACAGCAGCTCTGTTCTGCTCCGTGGATTGGCTATAACAAGCTTCAGAGGTTACACAGATCTGTCTCCTTTATGTCTCATCACGGTGATAACCTACTTACTGTGTTCTCTATCCAACTCCCAACAGCGTCGCCGTGGAGCGTTCAGGTGGAAATATGTTATGTAGAACAGACCTCTGACAGAATAAGGGTTCTTTTTGGCTCTATTCATGATATTTCTATGTGCAACGTTCAACACATTTGCTTCCTGAATGTGACTCTGGTCTGCATTAGACTATTAGGCTTCTACTATATCTGTTTAAGTGTTAATGCCCTCGATACTGGTGTTTGGAGGATATATTGGCACAGGTGTTGAGAAACATCGTCTCGGGCCAGGAAACCGTGCCAATTTATCCTCCAAACACCGGCTTCGAGGGCGTTATCACTTTTTAACAGGTTACCAACATATTCAAATAATGATTGACATATTTCCATTAACTTTATTTGGATTCATTTGTTCATACGATTTCATCCTTCCACGAGATATAGTCCTGACACAAATCTAGGGGTTGCTACCCAAGCCGGCAGGTTGTTCGTTATATCGGTTCGGTTGACAGAGACGCGACTCATTCGTTAAGTCCTTTTGTTCTGTATCTATGGACACGACTCAGTCGTTCATTCTAAATGTTCCATTGTCATACTGGCTGGCAACGGTCATACTGGCATACGTTCTTATCCCTTGCTTGCTAGCTAGCCAACTACGGTTAACTTAGTCATGTCAAAAAGCCAGAATAACAGCAAAGTGGCTGCATTTTCATTTGTTTAAGCTGTTTTCTAGTGACAGGGATTTCGATACATTCATAACAATGAGCTAATGATGCACCATTTTGCGTGGCATAGAAAACTTGCTCTCTTGTCAGGACACTGTTGTTCAGAGGAGCTAGCCAACAACACAGCTAACACAATCACGTCAAACTGAAGCTGGCAAGACTGCAAACTAGCTGCATTTCATTTAGTTTTACCTGTTTTCTGTTGACATTTCTTTGTATGTGTCCATAAAAATGATGCTGATTCAGGATTTCGACTGGCTGAGAAAAGCTGCCTGTCTCGGGACAGCTGTAGATGAAATTTCAATATTGAAATAATGTTGCAAATGTCAGAGAGACAGACCGCAAGTTTTATACACATCTCCACTATTGAAAACCAATTGCTAGTCTAAAAGAAATGGGAGATAATGTCTACATGCTTTTTATAACAAATGTATAAATTGCCTGGCTGGGCTGATGAGACAGTGGATTGCACAGTGAGATGGAACAGAGTAAATAGGCATTTCCACGTCATAGCTTTAGCCGGTGGTAACTTGTGGAATAAACACCGTCTGAAATGCGGTTTTAACCAATCAGCGCCGGGATTAGACCCCACCCGTTGTATAAATAGTGAGTAACCTGAGGGTGTTTTCTGCTGCTAACAGTGACACATACTCTTCCCTACCAATCCAGCTATGTATCAATTAATATAAACCTGGAGACACTGTTCAAGGGGGGAACTCTATATCCACTACAGCTCTCCTTGTTCTCTGTTGTCAGGCCTGTAGTGAGACACAGAGCTTTTTGGCATCTCTTTCTTTCACTCACTCACTCACTCACTCTCTCCCCCCTCTCCTCCCCAAGGCAGATGAAGTGGTGGAAGGTGGGTGTTACTGCTTTGTGTAAGGAATGCACACTCAAATACCATCAGGCTTACGCACTATACACTGTGATTCCTAATGCGGGGATGTGCTTAAACACACACACGCCTTGAACGCACCCACACGTGAACTTGCTTACTGCTATGTTCTTGTTGTTGTATTGAATTGTTTGCATCCCCAATGGGGATAAGTAGAAATGTCAGAACATTTAACCAATCATCTCCAGACAACTTGCTACAACCGTGGCTTCCTCCAAGGACAACCCCTGTGTGTGTATGGCTGGACCTCCAACTGTTTTCTGATTGGTTATTACCAGGGTTACTTCAACCAGTGACACGTTTGCCTTCTCCACGGCAGGTGTTATGCCTTCATGTTTTCACTGGAAACACCAAAGCGATGCAATATTTGCTTTAGTCAGTCACCAGTTGATTTGAATCCTATCTAGTATAGGTCTACTTATCTTCTATGTTTATTTAGTCAAAGTGTGTGTGTGTGTGTGTGTTCTAAGTAATCAGGTTTGTGCAGTACATAATCATCTCTAACCACTGAGGTGTTCAAATTACCAACACAACTGCAGCCCTTTGTAGCGATTCAAATGACCTCCGTTTCTGTTTTGGAGCTGGGTCTACTGATAGGCTTCTGATGTGTTCTTAGCTCTCCATTGGGTGCCAGTCAGTATAATGCTCTGCCTGTGGAAACGTTGGCTCCGTTCACCTTCCCACAACTAATGACCTGGTGCCAACCCAGCTAGAATGAAACTCAACTCCATGTCCTCCGTTCACCTTCCCACAACTAATGACCTGGTGCCAACCCAGCTAGAATGAAACTCAACTCCATGTCCTCCGTTCACCTTCCCACAACTAATGACCTGGTGCCAACCCAGCTAGAATGAAACTCAACTCCATGTCCTCCGTTCACCTTCCCACAAATAATGACCTGGTGCCAACCCAGCTATGATGAAACTAAACTCCATGTCCTCCGTTCACCTTCCCACAAATAATGACCTCGTGCCAACCCAGCTAGAATGAAACTCAACTCCATGTCCTCCGTTCACCTTCCCACAAATAATGACCTGGTGCCAACCCAGCTAGGATGAAACTAAACTCCATGTCCTCCGTTCACCTTCCCACAAATAATGACCTGGTGCCAACCCAGCTAGGATGAAACTAAACTCCATGTCCTCCGTTCATCTTAGTGGAACAGTTCACATTGGGTGCCTCAAATGTCACCCTGATCCCTATATCGTGCGCTATGTTTAAAAATATATATATTATACCAGAGCTCAGGTCAAAAGTAGTGCACTATATAGTGAATAGGGTGCCATTTGGGACGCATACAGTCTTGCCAACTAGAACCTTTTTCAAAAGAACTAAAACTGTAATCTACCTTAACGTTTCAGTATGGACTATTGAATAATCATGACATTAAATAAACTGTGCCTTTTTAAACAGCTTGGACATTTCCAGAAAATGATGTCATGGCTTTAGAAGCTTCTGTTAATTGACATAATTTGAGTCAATTGGAGGTGTACCTGTGGATGTATTTCAAGGCCTACTTTCAAACTCAGTGCCTCTTTGCTTGACATCATGGGAAAATCAAAATAAATCAGCCAAGACCTCAGACAAAAAATTGTAGACCTCCAAAAGTTTGGTTCATCCTTGGGACCGATTTCCGAAGGCATGAAGGTACCACGTTCTGTACAAACAATAGTACGCAAGTATAAACACCATGGGACCACGCAGCCATCATACTGCTCAGGAAGGAGACGTGTTCTGTCTCCTAGAGATGAGGACCTTGCTGGAGGAAACAGGTACAAAAGTATCTATATCCACAGTAAACGAGTTCTATATCGACATAACCTGAAAGGCCGCTCAGCAAGGAAGAAGCCACTCCTCCAAAACCGCCATAAAAAAGCCAGACTATGGTTTGCAACATGGGGACAAAGATCGTACTTTTTGGAGAAATGCCCTCTGGTCTGATGAAACAAAAATAGAACTGTTTGGCCATAATGACCATCGTTATGTTTGGAGGAAGCCGAAGAACACCATTTGCTGCAGGAGGGACTGGTGCACTTCACAAAATAGATGGCATCATGAGGCAGAAAAATGATGTGGATATATTGAAGCAACATCTCAAGACATCAGTCAGGAAGTTAAAGCTTGGTCGCAAATGGGCCTTCCAAATGGACAATGACCCCAAGTATACTTCCACATTTGTGGCAAAATGGCTCAAGGACAACAAAGTCAAGGTATTGGAGTGGGTATCACAAAGTCCTGACGTCAATCCTATAGAACATTTGTGGGCAGAACTGAAAAGGTGTGTGCGAGCAAGGAGGCCTACAAACCTGACTCAGTTACACCAGCTCTGTCAGGAGGAATGGGCCAAAATTCACCGAACTTATTGTGGGAATCTTGTGGAAGGCTACCCAAAACGTTTGACCCAAGTTAAACAATTTAAAGGCAATGCTACCAAATACTAATTGAGTGTATGTAAACTTCTGACCCACTGGGATGAAATAAATAAAAGCTGAAATAAATTATTCTCTCTACTATTATTCTGACAGTTGACATTCTTAAATAAAGTGGTGTTCCTAACTGACCTAAGACAGGGAATTTGTACTTCGATTAAATGTCAGGAATTGTGAAAAACAAAGTTGAAATATATTAAATTATATTTGGTGTATGTAAACATCTGACTTCAACTGTATATGGCCAACGTACCATGGCTAAGGGCTGTTCTTACGCACGACCCAACGCAGAGTGCCTGGATGCTGCCCTTAGCTGTAGTATATTGGCTATATACCACAACCCCCCCGAGGTGTCGTATTGCTATAATAAACTGGTTACCAACGTAATTAGAACAGTAAAAAGAGATGTCTTGTCATACCCGTGATATGAGTCTGATATACGACGGCTGTCAGACAATCAGCATCCGGGCTTGAACCACCCAGTTCATAATGACAAATAATTAATGTTTTGTCGAAGATGTGGCTAATTTAAAATTGGGTGACCTAAGGCAGTCAAGTAGATGAATTGTGTTTTTAAATGAACCCTCCAAGTACAGTTGTCTGATGAAGATATGTTTTCTTAATGACTCTTGCTCATCACTGATTCTGTAAACAAGGTGGTTAAAGGGCTTTCCTCTTGATTAGCTACATTCTTTGAGTCTTGGCCACTGCAGACCTCATTCTGGTGTGCTACCCTCATTGATTTGACGTTTTCTCTGTCATAATGTCAGTGTAATGAGGGTTGTGTTCAGGCCACTGGCTCTGTCAATACGGTGTTCAACCATTCAGGGCTGGCAGCTGGACATTGTTGTCACGGCTCGATTTGTTGCCATGCGATGTATATGGTCACGTTGCTGGTCAGTACTAAATGTTAGTGTTTTTAAAACCTGTATTGTCAAGCTGATCGTGTTGCAGTCCTAATATATAGATCGAACTACATTGTGCTTGTCCGGAACTTGTGAGATGCGTTTGGAGAAAAAGTGGTGCTCGGCTTACTCCGAGCCAGAAGCTGCTACTGCTGAAGTTTCTTCCTATCTGAATGCAGAGACTTGTCAAGGGAATTGAGTCGGTGATGGGCGATCGGAGGACAGTAGAATAGAGGGAGAAATTGCTGCTCAGACAAGAATGGCTAAGGTTTGACAGCGAGCGACGGAGAGCCATAGAGGGATGTAGAGTTAAACGACTAGAGTATTGTCTGGGAGACGAGCACTCTCCGCCTCTACTCGCTCCATCCTACCGCGCTATCCTCCTCTCTCCATCGTCCTCCATCCCCTCGTCCTCTTAAGTACACCCGCACAGCTTTCCCAGCCATCGTGCAGAAAATAAAAAATGTAATTAAGAGAGAATGAGTTCCCGGCAAACCTCAGATAATCATCTTACTCTGATATGCATCAGTGATTGTAGGGTAGATATAGGTAGATGTAGCCTAGATATCGGTTTACAGTATATCCTCCCTGTGCTGGAATTTTATTTCAGACTGAGACATGGAGAAGAAAATCAGCTTTATGAAAATTGAATAAAGTGAAAGTTGCTGGCGAGTGATTCATTAGTCTCATACCACACCTTAAGTGAAGTGTCTCATCAGGAGAGAGAGGAGGGAGGGGGAGAGAGAAAGGGTGGGAGGAGACAGGGTGGGAGGAGAGAGAGGGAGGGGAAGAGAGAGCGACAGACAGGGTGGGAGGAGAGGGAGAGAGACAGACAGGGTGGGAGGAGAGAGCGAGGTAGGGGGAGGGAGACAGGGTGGGAGGGGGGAGGGAGAGAGCGACAGACGAGGAGAGAGAGAGTGCGAGCGAGACAGACAGACCTCGTGGGAGGAGAGGGAGAGACAGACAGGGTGGGAGGAGAGAGAGAGAGAGAGAGAGACAGACAGAGACAGACAGACAGACAGACAGACAGACAGACAGGGTGGGAGGAGGGAGAGAGACAGACAGGGTGGGAGGAGAGAGAGACTGACAGGGTGGGAGGAGAGAGAGAGGAGGGAGGGGAAGAGAGACTGACAGGGTGGGAGGAGAGAGAGAGGAGGGAGGGGAAGAGAGACAGACAGGGTGGGAGGAGAGGGAGGGGGAGAGACAGACAGGGTGGGAGGAGAGAGAGACAGACAGGGTGGGGGGAGAGGGACACGGGGTGGGAGGAGAGGGACACGGGGTAGGAGAGGGACACGGGGTGGGAGGAGAGGGACACGGGGTGGGAGGGGAGAGAGACACGGGGTGGGAGGAGAGAGAGGAGGGAGGGGAAGAGAGAGACAGACAGGGTGGGAGGAGAGAGAGGAGGGAGGGGGAGAGAGAGAGACAGACAGGGTGGGAGGAGAGCGAGACAGACAGGGTGGGAGGAGAGGGACACGGGGTGGGAGGAGAGGGACACTGGGTAGGAGAGGGACACGGGGTGGGAGGAGAGGGACACGGGGTGGGAGGGGAGAGAGACACGGGGTGGGAGGGGAGAGAGACACGGGGTGGGAGGGGAGAGAGACACGGGGTGGGAGGGGAGAGAGACACGGGGTGGGAGGGGAGAGAGACACGGGGTGGGAGGGGAGAGAGACACGGGGTGGGAGGGGAGAGAGACGGACAGGGTGGGAGGGGAGAGAGAAGGGCACTAAGGACCACCTGGACTCACATTCTTCTTGTGGATCACACTGCTACTTAATAGCATGGTGGGCAGTGGACCAATTATCTATTATCGGAGACCATCTGAGCATTATATTGCAAGGAGAACATTCTGACTAAGCACAGCCTGTTCTATTCGTCAGCCCATGAAATGGGCCTATATCTGGGATTGATACTGAATAGCTTGGCAGAATTACTTTATTTTCTCACTCCTCTAGTACCACTGCAGTAGCCATACATGATTAGTGTTACTCTGCAATCACCATTTTGTTACATTGAACAGTTGTCCCCGGGTCCTCTACATTGCTTCCCTGCACCTGTCCCTGGCCTGTTCTTCTTAATCAGCATAAATTAAGAGCGTATCGTTAAGCATCAACGAGTCAGCTGTATGGGTCCACACTGTGACTCGCCTCGGGCCTGGTGGAATTGATGGCTTGGTGAGGGCCCAGTTGAATTGATGGCTTGGTGAGGGCCCAGTTGAATTGATGGCTTGTTGATGGGGGATAGTTGTGACAGGGGCTAAGTGATGGTATTTCACCATCCTCCCCCCCCCCCCCCCCCCCACCACCTCTCAAGGGCACTGTTTTCCAAATCGCTCACTTTCTTCCCACCCCCCAGGCCGAAACAGAAGCAGCTTCTTATCCCTGGTTTCCCTGTGACTGCCACTGGCCTTGCTGTGTCATGGTGGAGGCTGATTCATGGAGACGAGGGCTGTCTTCTCGTCATTTTAACTCTGAGGGTGTATTATTCTGTTTGTTGTGGGTCATATTTAACCTGTTTGGTCCATCATGCTGTCGGTCTCCATATATACAATACCTTGAACTGTTATCGGTTGCTTGTGAATGTTTATTTAGTCCTTTATTGGAAGTGCACACCAAGCGTAACGGCAGTAAATGACGATCGTTGCAGGCAAGGCGTATTCAGTGGGTGACAAATGTATTTTGACGTGACTGGTTCGGTCTACGATTTGCTCTCTTCACGAGGGGTAGTACTATGATGGGAGACCGAGAGGTCTATGATTTAATCATGTTTTTTTGTTGGTCTCACCGGCGTCGTGTTATCTGTGCTGCGTGTAACTGGGCACGTGTATGCTGCGTGATGCTTCCCGTGAGCAGATGTGTTTGTCATTGTGAGATGAGCTCCACATTTGAATACAAGTGTTTGTCTGTGTGCGTGCCTGCTGCCTGCTTATTACAAACCCGTGTCCAGCCCATCTCATCTCCAGGTTTGCGCGCTCTTGTAAGTCTGCTAAGAACGGTGTGCTGCTGCACACTCAAAACCAACACCGTCCCTGGTTGGCTGCGTGCTTCGTCGGAGCAGAAGGCCGGTTAAGCGTCAAGGACACCGAAGGTCAGGAAGCCGCCTTGTTTCATGCATGAGATTGGGCGGGGTGGAGGAGGAAGAGGGGGCGGTGACCTTTCGGAGTGCTCTCCTACCTGGCTGAGAGGGTTGAGGTTAATTCTGTCTAACACTAGGCTTTAAACAACATCCTCTTCCTTCTGCTTGCATGAGTGATTCTCTATATTGTCTTTAATAGATGTGTCAATGTTCAGAGAGCGAGTTTGAGGGATTGAGTCTAAAGTGAAAGGAGGAGCCTAATTTTACAGGAGTAGTTTACAGTGGGGGACCGGTTTGGGGGGTTGTTGTTGAAAGAGGTTAAAGGTCAATATTTTCTAGTGAGAGAGCCAACCGAACACTCCATAGTAAGTGTCCCAAATTTCACCCTATTCCCTACATAGGGTTCTGGTCAAAAGTAGTGCACTATGATCTGACCAACGCCCATAGGGCTCTGGTCAGAAGTAGCGCACTATGTAGGGAATAGGGTGCAATTTGGGATGCAGAACTTGTCCACCCTCCCGACCACCTCGGTGTAATCTGATCTGCGTTTCCTGTCTCCTAAAAAGCCTTCCTTTACAGTGGTCTGGTCAGTAGCTGCCTGAGAGGAATTAACATCGCCTATCAATTAAAGGTCGACTGACTATGATTTTTCAACACCGATACAGATTATTGGAGGACCAAAAAAGCCGATACCGATTAATCGGCCGATTTTTGTAATAATGACAATTACAACAATACTGAATGAACACTTATTTTTACTTAATATAATACATCAATAAAATCAATTTAGCCTCAAGTAAATAATGAAACATGTTCAATTTGGTTTAAATAATGCAAAAACAAAGTGTTGGAGAAGAAAGTAAAAGTGCAATATGTGATATGTAAGAAAGCTAACGTGAGAACATATGAAAACTGGTGGTTCCTTTTAACATGAGTCCTCAATATTCCCAGGTAAGAAGTTTTAGGTTGTAGTTATTATAGGAATTATAGGACTATTTCCCCCTATACCATTTGTATTTCATTAACCTTTGACTATTAGATGTTCTTATAGGCACTTTAGTATTGCCAGTGTAACAGTATAGCTTCCGTCCCTCTCCTCGCTCGAACCAGCAACACAACGACAACAGCCACCATCGAAGCAGCGTTACCCATGCAGAGCAAGGGGAACAACAACTAGAAGGCTCAGAGCGAGTGACGTTTGAAACACTATTAGTGCGCGCTAAAACTAGCTAGCCATTTCACTTCGGTTACACCAGCCTCATCTCGAGTTGATATGCTTGAAGTCATAAACAGCTCAATGCTTTACGCACAACGAAGAGCTGTTGGCAAAACGCACGAAAGTGCTGTTTGAATGAATGTTTACGTGCCTGCTTCTGCCTACCACCGCTCAGTCAGATACTTAGATATTGTATGCTTGTATGCTCAGTCAGATTATATGCAACACAAGACACGCTAGATAATATCTAGTAATATCATCAACCATGTGTAGTTAACTAGTGATTATGATTGATTGTTTTTTACAAGATAACTTTAATGCTAGCTAGCAACTTACTTTGGCTTACTGCATTTGCGTAACAGGCAGTCTCCTTGTGGAGTGCAACGAGAGAGAGGCAGGTGGTTATTGCGTTGGACTAGTTAACTGTAAGGTTGCAAGATTGGATCCCCCGAGCTGACAAGGTGAAAATCTGTCGTTCTGCCCCTGAACGAGGCAGTTAACCCACTGTACCCTGGTAGGCCGTCATTGAAAATAAGAATGTGTTCTTAACTGACTTGCCTAGTTAAATAAAGGTATACATTTTTTTTTAATTGGCGCCCAAAAATACCCATTTCCGATTGTTATGAAAACTTGAAATCGGCCCTAATTAATCAGCCATTCCGATTTAATCGGTCAACCTCTACTATCAATACCCAGAACCAGCCCCCCCCCCGGTCTTTCCTCTGGCCTTACCTCCAGTTTCCTTCCAGCACTAATTACCCAGAACCCCTCACTCCCCCCTAACTCTATCTGAAGTGTTTACCTCTCTCCCTGGCTGCAGCCTCAAAGAGAAGTGGTGACCTCCTAACCCTGGACCGTCCTCTACCAGCAGTACTAGCAGCTAATTAGCTCAGCTTGCTGCTGCACCTCACTTGAAGGCTGTTTTTGGAGTAGTGTAGCTGCCTACTCAATCTCAATGACCACGTAGGGCTTTCGGTTTGGAGCCATTTTCACCTCAGGACTTTTAACCTAATATGTTGAAGGACTTTTTACTATGTTATTCTGCTCTGTTGTGGAACTACTGCGGAGCTCTTCAATGTGTGGTATAAATATATGTCTATTGTACCAAGTTATTTCTCTGTCTCTCCCTCTCTAAGGCCTGGGGAAGACGAAGAGGAAGACGAGTGCCCGCGATGCCTCGCCAACACCCAGCACGGACGCAGAGTACCCTTCCAATGGTGGCGGAGGTAGCAGCGCCGAGCGTATCTATGACCTCAGCATCCCAGCCCTGGTCAAATTCGCCTACACGGCGGAGCGGGAAGACGAGCTGACACTGGTGAAGGGGTCAAGGGTCATTGTCATGGAGAAGTGTAGCGACGGCTGGTGGCGAGGGAGTTCTGAAGGTCGGGTAGGCTGGTTCCCCTCTAACTATGTCCTGGAGGAGGGAGAGGAGGAGGCCGTCTGGGGGGACCTAAGCGGAGGTTACCCAGGACAGGGGGCAGGGTCGGGAGGGGTGACCAACGGGGCCACCAGGGTGATCCACACCGTTCAGACGCTGTACCCCTTCAGCTCTGTGACTGATGAGGAGCTGAACTTTGAAAAGGGCGAGGTGATGGCGGTGCTGGAGAAACCGGAGAACGACCCTGAGTGGTGGCGGTGTCGGAACGCCCGTGGACAGGTGGGCCTGGTGCCAAAGAACTATGTGGTTATCCTTAGCGACGATCCAGCCCCCGGGGGTGGGATGGGCTCGGGCCCCCACTCGCCCCAGATCAACTACACAGGGCCGGCCCGCGTGGGAAAGTTTGCCGGGAAGGACTGGTACTATGGGGGAGTGACCAGGCATCAGGCAGAGTGTGCGCTCAATGAGAGAGGAGGTCAGGGAGACTTCCTTGTCAGAGACAGCGAATCATCGGTGAGTGGTCGAGAGAGTATTGTGATTGGTGGAAATGAGGGGAGAACAGTTGATTTTCGTGTCTCTTATTATTTATATGATAATGTACTCTATGGTTTACAATAGCTTTATCATACTGTATTTTGAGCTGTTTTTATTGGGAAAGCTGTCTTGAGGGAAATCGTACATTATTCAGTGGGATGGGTGGGATTTACAGTAGAACTAAGGCCCCCTCTAGTGGCTTAAGAATGAAACTCCATGGCAATAGTCATCCATTTCTTATCTCTCTCTCTCTCTCTCCCAGCCCAGTGATTTCTCCGTGTCCCTCAAGGCGATGGGAAAGAACAAGCACTTCAAGGTTGCGCTGGCGGAGGGGGTCTACTGTATCGGCCAGAGACGCTTCAGCAGCATGGATGAACTGGTGGAGCATTACAAAAAAGCCCCGATCTTCACCAGCGAACATGGAGACAAACTCTACCTGGTCAAACCTCTGCTGTGACCACACACAAATGCTCGCGTTCATACATTTGCACACACACACACACACACACACACACTCCGGACCCCGGTGCTCGGCCTGGCCTAATAACAAGCCTTATTACCGGACTTGCGACTGACTGATTGAGCACAGCAATATCCACTGGTCTGCCCATGACCCTTCAATACAGGTGCTAAAAGTCACCATAAACTCAACAGATTAGCACAGAGAGAGACTCAAATGGTACATGTTGGCCACCGTAGCTCAGATTCCTTTCAGAATAATGACATTGAGTCCTGTCCAGAAGTATCCAGAGAACAGCTTCAGTAAGGGCCCGTCTGTAAGCACCCGCTCTTTGCCTTGGCTGACAACTCCACCTCCTAGTAAAAGCCCTGCCGGTGCCTCCAAGGTTTTTGGAGTGATTTACAGACAATGGTTCCTTCACGACAGCTACATACGCTATGAAAGTGAATATTTAATGTGACCCATCCCTTGCAGAAAGTAGTATTACGTTTCCATAGACTAGTACCAGAAAGAAAGGCACCACAAATGGTACTTGTACTGTATTTACCAGATAAGGAAAGGACGCCCTCTGTAGGTGTATTGTGGAATGGACACGGTCAGGAGCTGCGCTTTGAATGTCCGTGGATGTATACCGCCGACCATGTGCCACACCCTCATACTGCTCAAATGTGCCCCTAACGTTCTCTTCGAATCCATCGCTTTCCTCAACGTCCGAGTGGAAACGTCGCTGACCGAGGATGGAGATTCAAGAGCATAGGAAAAACGTTTCGTTGGTTGTCTGTTTGCCAATCAAAGTCTGTTCAAAATTTGTTTCCTGCTTTTAAAAATGAAAAACTGTGTCTTAATGTTACTGAACACTGTTATTTAAATCTTGTTTTCAGCTATGTATGTATATTTAAAAAGAAGAATAAGGTGAATATTATATGAATTTAGATGCAGCGGAAGGTACTCCAAGATGGTGTGGTGACTGAGGATTGAAATACTTTTGTTCAATTAAAAGTTTTGCCGAAATAAGCTTTCTGGTTGCACATTTGTCTGCAGTGTCATTTTATTCCCTTTCACGTTTTTAAAATATTGTTCAGTCTTGTTCAATTAGAATACATTCAAATTGCATTTCTGTATTTACCATTTTCTACCAGCAGATGGCAATGTTTCTGCAGGTAGGATTTCGTCATTTCAGGACCTGAGGGCCCATCCTGATGCAAGAGCTTAGGTAACCACAAAAGTGCTTGCTTCCTTTACGTCTTATCAGAACGTTTGGAATGCCTCTCCTTAATCCCAATACGGCATGAGGAGATCTGGTTTGTCTCCCAATATGGTTTGTCCCAAATTGCACCTTATGGGCCCCTGGTCAAAAGTAATGGACTATTTAGGTAATAGGATGTCATTTGGGAAGCAGACACTGCTTCTGATACCTTACAACCTAACCCATGGTAGCCATGTTGTCTCTTTCCTAGAGATAAATTAGTGTAGATATAGCTAGCCAGATCCAAGACAGGTGTTGCCGAGACGTAATGCTCCTGTACAACTCCTCAGGGACAAACGGAGGTGAATGTGGACTGTATTTGAGGCCTCCATTGTGGTCGTCTGGTTGAGACCGTGTAGACATGCATAAAGAGGAGCCGAGAGAGAACGCAGTCCTTGGCTCACAGTTACGGTATGTGTAAGACTATGTGGTGTTTGTATAGTTTTGTCTTTTCTAATATTATATTGTGTGCCATTTAGCAGAAGCTTTTATCTCGACGTCACACATGCATCCATTTTCTTTGAGGTTTGTCACTTTCAAGATGTGCAGGTATTGATCGAACGTTTTACTGTACATGAAAGGATGATTGATAATTGTTTTATTAGATGAATGGATGATATTAACAGACATACTATTTTCTGCAACAGTACACGATTGTCATGCTCGGGAACATAAGCAATGTTTAGTTATCTAGACGGGTACAATTTGTCTGCATCGGACCTAGTTGGTGAAGGGTAAGAGAGTGTTGACATTCCCCTCTCCTCCGTCTCCCCCTTTGTCCACAAAGGAAGCCTTTCAGTCCGTTGACATGCCTGCTTCAGGTGTGAGAAGTGGAGACCGGGTAGGAAAGAAAGGGCGGTTGGTTCGGAGGTAAGGTATGGCTTGTTGATCTGAAGTGTGAAGGACCAACATATCCTGGACAGCTCTGTTTACTGTATCTGTCCTCTCATCCAGGGTTTCGGCATATCTGGACATACACACGCTACACACACACGCCCAGAGCAAGAGGACCAAGAGCCCGGATCCAGCACCAGGTACCTGTATCGGTGTAAATGAAGATTGTTTATTGATTTTGTTTTGGGTGATTTATCTTGTTACTGGGGGGGAAATGCCAACATTGCACCTGCTGCAAAATCCGAAATGTACCTTCAAAATGTTAAATGTAGCTCTTAGTCTTCCTGCTTTATTCAAACCTACTTTGTTGTGTCGTTCTCTGGCACAACTCCTCTCCCCAAGATGAACCTTAAGATGTTACAGAATGAGCAGAACTCTGTGGGGGGATGGGGGGGGGTGTAAACGCTGTGACAATTTCTCACAGGTTGTGGTTGTGTTTCTGTCTTTGTGCGGCCTACCGCCGTGCAGAACCATGCCTCGTCTTTGTGTCTCAATGCTGCTCTGGGTCGTCCTGCTGGCTCTCTCCTCTCTCTAATAGGTAAGTCAGCCTGTTAGGACTCCACAGTGGTGAGAGCCTCCGAGCCTGTGTCATTTTCATCAGTGATAACGGAAGGCAACCATGACGGTCCGGGTGAGTACAAGACATCTCTTCAACGTCATTTGAACCTGTTTTGCGCATAGGGTTAGTATTGGATTGTGAGGTGTACTTGGATGAAACTCAAGTCTGAAGTGGTGGCGGCCTCTCTTCAATTCATCTCTCCAATATCCCTGTGGGCTGATGTGAAAGAACAGAGAAAAGAGAAAAGTGCACTACCTCTCTACTGGGTTCTCCGCTCTTTGCTATAAATGGATAAGAGGAGATGGAGAGAGGAATCCTCCACTATTGAGATGTTGAATGATACATCTGAATGAGACTGTTATTGGCCTGCTGTTGTCTCTTACTGCAGTCTGGAGCATCTCTCGGAAACCGTCAACTGGAACTAATTACCTTGGAGATACAGTTTGTTTCCCCTGAGGGAATGTTGTCCATTAGTTCACTAGGAATGTAACCTTCTGACATTTTAGCAGCCGGTACAGTCAACAGCAACACATAAGACAGGTATTGATTATAGTGTTTTTACTGGGTTCTGTCTCGATGCACCAAATATGAAGTTTAGTCCTCAACATATCTCTTTACATTGTTTAGAGTCACACATTTTTCTGTCAACTTGGATTTTATTGTGGAATACGAGGAGAAAGTTTTGAAGGTTCTTCTTTCAACTGAAACGGATGCCTTTCCATGATATACAGTGTTCTTTGTATTGGTATAAGGACCGTTGGTACCGTTTCTTCAACAACACACCACAGTACTGTATATTTAATTGAATAGAGCTTCTTCCTGCTTGCCTTGACTACACAATGCATGTGCAGTATTGGCTATTCAGAGAGACAGAGCTTTTGTCACAACATCACTCCGAGATATTTGATTGAGTGGAAATGGCGTTGTTCTGATGAAACGCAGCTGGTTGTGGGTTATGTGGGTCAGAATAGACCAGTCGCAGTTCATTCCCTTCTTTTGCTTTCTCCCTCTTTCGTTTTCATTGAGATGGTAGAAGTATTACACTGTGTGCCTACCTTGCTTAGCTCTCTCTAGTCTCTGTTGACCAAGCTGAGCGTTTATTTTTCCCCTCTATGTATCCTCCCAGACCTGGGTCCAAATACTATTCAAGACTTTTCTAATACGTTTAGCGTTTGCTTCGGTCTGCCTGGAGTGCCAGATGGGCAGGGTTTGTATTTTTCAGACTGTTCTATTGGTTCTATTGTGCCAGGCAAGCTCAATCAAGCCCAGAATAAAGTATGTTGAAATGTATTCAAATAGTAGCTGAACCCAGGTTTGTGTTTCTCCACTGGCCTTTACTTACTTCTTCATTGATCTGCCGCGACCCTCCTATCCTCTGAGGAGATTTAATAAAGGCTGTGAATGTCAATGTCAGAGCAGTCCAGGGCCAGGCGCAGCACTTAGCAGTCAGCCGCTCCATATCCTCTTCATCCCCTGTTTTCCACCTCGCTGCCCCCATCTCCCTCTCTCTGTCTGCATTACCCCCATCTGTTAATCTGCTGCTGCCTGCCCAGCGTGTTGGGCAATGTCAGAGATAGAGACAAAGATGGAGGGGGGGGGGAAGAGTTGATAGACAGAGATTTTTTTAAAAGCACTCCTCAATCCTAGTGAGAAAGAGAGATTGGTACAATGAAATCCACTTTAAAACTGAGAACACTAGCTAGACTAATTCACTTTATCTCTGTTTTGTCACAAGTCACCCATCAACAGGGCTGTGTGAGTCACCGTGAAGACCCATAGGGTGCCTTCAGTATGAATAGTTATTGTCTTTTCTCCCTCTAACGCAGGGGCTGAGGAAACAGCAAGAGAAGATGGCAAAGGTGAGTGTGTGTTACCGGGAGACTGGGTAACCAGGGGTTACCAAGATGGGGTTGGATTCAATCAAACCAACCCGAGCAATGTTGATTTCAATATGTTGAGTTGTGCAACTATAGCTTGAAGACTTACACTGAGAGAACAAAACATTAAGAACACCTGCTCTTTTCATGACAGACTGACCAGGTGAATCCAGGTGAAAGCTGTGATCCATTATTGATGTCACTTAAATCAGTGTAGACGAAGGGGAGGAGACGGGATAAAGAAGTATTGAGACATAGATGGATTGTGTATGTGTGCCATGCAAAGGGTGAATGGGAAAGACAAACAGGTATGGTAGTAGGTGTGAGGTGCACCGGTTTAAGTTGGTCAAGAACTGCCATGCTGCTGGGTTTTTCCACGCTCAACAGTTTCCCGTATGTATTAAGAATGGTTCACCGCTCAAAGGACATCCAGCCAACTTGACACAGGGGTAGCCTAGTGGTTAGAGCGTTGGACTAGTAACCGGAAGGTTGTAAGTTCGAACCCCCGAGCTGACAAGGTACAAATCTGTCGTTCTGCCCCTGAACAGGCAGTTAACCCACTGTTCCCAGGCCGTCATTGAAAATAAGAATTTGTTCTTAACTGACTTGCCTGGTTAAATAAAGGTTTAAAAAAACAATACATTTTTTTTTTAACTGTGGGAATCATTGGAGTCAACATGGGCCAGCATCCCTGTGGAACACCTAGTAGAGTCCATGCCCTGACGAACTGAGGCTGTTCTGAGGGCAAAAGGATGGAGGGGGTGCAACTCAATATTAGGAAGGTGTTCTTAATGTTTTGTACATTCAGTGTATGTACACACACAGCAAGAGGCCAGGAGAGAGGTCAGAGGGACATATGTGAGAGACTTCCTTGGTGCCTCCACACTACATGGTGGTGTTCAGTTATCATCATATTTCTATAGTCTCTCACTCACACCGTTGTTATGTTTGAGTTGGGAGCTGTGGAGTGTTGTTGTCTCAGCCTGCTTTCCCAGCGTGGACCTGGCCCTCTCTCCCACCACCCCACAGTGGGAGGCCCATCTCTGGGCCTAGGGGATGTCCGGAGCCACTCGCTCCAGACTGGTCTTTAATCAACCATAAGCCTGAGATGCTCAACAGGGGCTTTGATTTCAATTCGAAGACAAGCCGTTTTTTACAAGGTATTTTATTGACTTTGGTTAAAGGAATGCGGCTTAAGCTCAGGTTGTAGTGAAGGGGTGACAGAGAGGTGAACATTGAGAAATGAACGAGGCTGTTATGGTTGGTGAAGCAGGGAGGCTGGGAAGTGGGAAAATTGCAGTGTAGATTTTCCCATTGGTGAGGCAGACTTCCCTTTAGCAAAGGTTCTGTACGGTGGTTCTATCAATGTCACAAACACACATGTATAATCAATGAATACAGATTGTGTATTACACTGAAAATAATGTATGTAGTAAACAGCTATCAACATGTCAAGTTGTGTCATGTGTCCAGTCTTAGTGAAGTGCAGTATCATTCACTCAACCTCTGATTGGTTCCCTTTTGACATCCTCATCCATTCTCGAGCTCTCATTGGTTTTCCAGCAGCAGATGTGGGGCGTGAGAAGCGCAGCATGCCCAACTGGGCTCTGACCACCTCTGACTTCTTCGGCTGGGTGGAGGCGAGCATGCTGGTTATGAGAAGATTGAAGACCTGTCCAGAACCTTCTGGGCTCACTTCCCCTCCGCCAGCCACCTGGGCTATGAGCTGTCTGACCCTGACGAGGAGTCAGGAAACAGAACAACAACAATGTATATAAAAACCGGTGTAGGATCAGTTTAGCCTTTTTTTAGATCCAAAAGAATAAGAGTATATGGATAGGGGGGGCTGAGCTTAGATCTAGGGCCATATCAAGAGACTCAGAGTAGGAATGCTGATCTAGGATCAGGCCCCCCTGTCCATGTAATCTAATGAATTGTGATCTAAAATTAAAAAACGGATCCTAGATCAGCACTCCTACTCTGAGACGCTTTATGATTACGGGACCAGAACTGGAACCAACCAAATTGTATATAGAGGCCTACTCTATGTCCTCAGAGGACCCTGGAAAAGACATATAGTGACACGTACCTCTGCATGGAGGTCATCTGATGCTCAGTACTGTATGTGTGATAGACAGAGAACACATGTTGACACCAGATCAGGTCTCTCATACACTTGACTTTGCCTTGTTTTGTGTCCATGAACAATAAATCTGTATGTGTTCTGTGTGTGAAACCGCCTTTCTACGACCCAATTAAACTCCCAGGGCCCTGGATCTTTACTTCTTGTGAAAAGTCTGTTTCTTTAAACTTGTCTTGAACAGCCGTTGCATGTAAAGCTCTCCTCTCAGAAGATGTGCTTGGTGCACAAGTTTAAAATGGTTAAACAATTGATTCATGGAAAAGTACAATCGTGCAGCAGCTATCAACATGTTTGTCTGTCAGAATCCTGGCTTGCTTAAACCTACTACTCGGGTCTAGTTTCCTGAACACAGATTTAGTTTATTCTTGAACTTAAAATAACTTGCTTAATCCGTGTAATCGTCCCTATTTAAATTCACATACCAGAGATGTCTGTAACTTACTATTGAGTGATTCAAAGAGCAGTGATGTGGATGTGTTTGAATTCTCCAATTAATTTTTTCCCTCTTCATATCTGTGTGTTCTTTCCCCTGGCAGGCAGCAATGCTGGCTGAGAGAGATCAGAGAGAGGCAGTGAATATGAAATACTGTGTGGTGGCAGGGCATAGGGCATGCTCTGTAGTGGCCTGTGGTGGCAGGGCATAGGGCATGCTGTGTAGTGGTGCAGGGCATAGGGCATGCTGTGTAGTGGCCTGTGGTTACAGGGCATAGGGCATGCTGTGTAGTGGGGTGTGGGTTGATCATGCAACATGGGGGGAAATTTGACCATTAACACACACTTTAAAGAACAAGCCCTCCCCCAGTTGCCATGGTAACAGATGGATGTAGAGATGGTGTCAGGTTAAGATGGTGTAGTGTGTATCATCCTCGTAGATACACAGTACACCTAAACACTTATCTACGGCTGACAGCTCTAAGAAATCACACACCAAAGGAGCATTAAGATGCTGTGTGTTATGTACAAATCTCATGAAGCGTGACCTTTCTCCTATTTCTCAGAATCTACCCATCTTAAGTGTTAGTTATTCCCCCAGTGTGTGTGTGTGTGCAAGAGAGAGATTTTCGCCCATCTCTCTGACTTCTCTTTGAACCCTGTTTCACAGCAAAGACCAGGCCTGCGCTGAGTGCAAGTATTCCTTCCTCTCACAGGATCACAGACTGATCCTCTCACTCTAAGGGTACGTGCCAGGCAAACCATTCAAACTCCAAGGTTAAGGTGTGTTCCATCCCAGTTTATAATGCTATTCAGATTATCACATGCTAATCACAAGGGGATTGTCCCCTGCGTGTATGTACCTTAGACTGAGGGGTCTGTCGTGTGACTCCCATGCAAGCCACAGCAGCTGAGTTCTCTCAGTGTGTCTGGACTCTTAAGGAGGAGTCAGTCTGCACGCTGACAGATGTTTGCCATAGCGTCCTGTCAGTGGGTGAAGCAGTGGCTCCCTGAAAGCCTAATCGACCATTAACTGAACATCGCCTGCAGAAGGATGGCTTGCTTTGAAGCACAGGGAAATACTTTCATTAATTTCATCTTGCCCTAGTAAACAATGGAATGTGATCAAATGCTTGCATTGGTAAATGTATTTGATCTAATTTACTAACAAGATAAAGAGAAATATTTGATCCCATAGACAATGATATACAGTGGGGAGAACAAGTATTTGATACACTGCTGATTTTGCAGGTTTTCCTACTTACAAAGCATGCAGAGGTCTAATTTTTTATCATAGGTACACTTCAACTGTGAGAGATGGAAACTAAAACAAAAATCCAGAAAATCACATTGTATGATTTTTAAGTAATTAACTTGCATTTTATTGCATGACATAAGTATTTTATACATCAGAAAAGCAGAACTTAATATTTGGTACAGAGATCATACGTTTCCTGTAGTTCTTGACCAGGTTTGCAGTAGCAGGGATTTTGGCCCACTCCTCCATACAGACCTTCTCCAGATCCTTCAGGTTTCAGGGCTGTCGCTGGGCAATACGGACTTTCAGCTCCCTCCAAAGATTTTCTATTGGGTTCAGGTCTGGAGACTGGCTAGGCCAGTCCAGGACCTTGAGATGCTTCTTACGGAGCCACTCCTTAGTTGCCCTGGCTGTGTGTTTCGGGTCGTTGTCATGCTGGACGACCCAGCCACGACCCATCTTCAATGCTCTTAATGAGGGAAGGAGGTCGTTGGTCAAGATCTCGCAATACATGGACCCATCCATCCTCCCCTCAATACGGTGCAGTCATCCTGTCCCCTTTGCAGAAAAGCATCCCCAAAGAATGATGTTTCCACCTCCATGCTTCACGGTTGGGATGGTGCTCTTGGGGTTGTACTCGTCCTTCTTCTTCCTCCAAACACGGCGAGTGGAGTTTAGACAAAAGCTCTATTTTTGTCTCATCAGACCACATGACCTTCTCCCATTCCTCCTCTGGATCATCCAGATGGTAATTGGCAAACTTCAGACGGGCCTGGACATGCGCTGGCTTGAGCATGGGGACCTTACTTGCGCTGCAGGATTTTAATCCATGACGGCGTATTGTGTTACTAATGGTTTTCTTTGAGACTGTGGTCCCAGCTCTCTTCAGGTCATTGACCAGGTCCTGCCGTGTAGTTCTGGCCTGATCCCTCACCTTCCTCATGATCATTGATGCCCCACGAGGTGAGATCTTGCATGGAGCCCCAGACCGAGGGTGATTGACCGTCATCTTGAACTTCTTCCATTTTCTAATAATTGCACTAACAGTTGTTGCCTTCTCACCAAGCTGCTTGCCTATTGTCCTGTAGCCCATCCCAGCCTTGTGCAGGTCTACAATTTTATCCCTGATGTCCTTACACAGCTCCCTGTTCTTGGCCATTGTGGAGAGGTTGGAGTCTGTTTGATTGAGTGTGTGGACAGGTGTCTTTTATACAGGTAACGAGTTCAAACAGGTGCAGTTAATACAGGTAATGAGTGGAGAACAGGAGGGCTTCTTAAAGAACAACTAACAGGTCTGTGAGAGCCGGAATTCTTACTGGTTGGTAGGTGATCAAATACTTATGTCATGCAATAAAATGCTAATTAATTACATAAAAATCATGCAATGTGATTTTCTGGATTTTTGTTTTAGATTCCATCTCTCACAGTTGAAGTGTATCTATGACAAAAACGACATACCTCTACATGCTTTGTAAGTAGGAAAACCTGCAAAATCGGCAGTGTATCAAATACTTGATCTCCCCACTGTATATATTTACCAACAGACTGGTAGCCAATTAGTGTGTATTAAAAACATATGGTACATTTTGTGGTCCTACGCTTTGCTGGAGGGGATTTCTTTCTTGTAAACAATTTTATTGTGTATATTAATAAATATTTCAGATTGAGGCAGACAACAGGCCTAGAGGTGAGTCTTGTTGTGTCCTGTGTTTTTAATTGACTTTTGGTATACTGTCTGTACACCGCAATAAGAAATAGACCAGGAGCTGTTCCATGTCTACTAGGGACAAGGATAAAGATGGTTTGTCCATAATCTGGAATAGACACTGATACATTTTCACAATGCCACACTAACAAACACATCATTCCTTGATTTGCATTCTGCAGAGAGGGTCAATGAGGTATTCAACACAATAAGAGAGCACATTGTTGCCTTGCCTCCTGTCCCCATCAGCACTGAAGAGAAAGAGAACTGATGGTAATATATCCAATTATTGATTTCACTTATAATGCCTTTAACAGCTCTCCTACCTTCAGCAGAGAGCAGACAAGGACGAGGTTGCAGTATGCCTTAAACGTGGGGGTGTCATCTTGGATGACTGTCATGTTTTGGGAGATTCCTGAGTTTGCGTCTCAAACGGCACCGTGTTCCCTTTATTGTCCTATGGGACCTGGTCAAAAGTAGGGACATTTTTTACTAGTACTAGTCAAAAGTTTGGACACAACTACTCATTCAAGGGTTTTTCTTCATTTTTAAAAAAATTTCTACATTGTAGAATAATAGTGAAGACATCAAAACAATGAAATAACACGTATGGAATCATGTAGTAATCAAAAAAGTGTTAAACAAATATTTGTATTTTTTCAAAGTAGCAACCCTTTTCCTTGATGACAGCTTTGCAAACTCTTGACATTCTCTCAACCAGTTTCATGAGGTTTTCCAACAGACTTGAAGGAGTTCCCACATGCTGAGCACTTGTTGGCTGCTTTTCTTTCACTCTGCGGTCCAACTCATCCCAAACCATCTCAATTGGGTCGAAGTCAGGTGATTGTGGAGGCCTGATGCAGCACCATCAATCTCCTTGATCAAATAGCCCTTACACAGCCTGGATGTGCGTTTTGGGTCATTGCCCTGTTGAAATGACGCAAGTGTGCCTTGAATTCTAGATAAATCACTGACAGTGTCACCAGAAAAGCACCATCACATTCCGTAATTTCAATTAAGACATTAATGAGTGAGCGACGAAGGACAAAGTCAATATAACTATATGTCCAGCACTTTTGAAATGTACAGTGACAGAATGCAAAACATGGGCCGCTCTTACAGTATTTTCCCTGTACACCAAGTCAGATCAAGGGGGCATATAAGCAGACATTGGTGGCGCGGCGGTTTTGTCATCAAAGTCTGTCATTCTCTGATGGCAACTCTGGGGAAAAAAACACACAGCCACTCCATTGAATAGCAGGCTACTGTTACTAATTGCTTTGCACTGCTTGCAGTTAGCCACGGATTCCTTCCAAACAACTCTTTTATGTTCAATGGCCGATGAACACCGATACGTTTTATCTATAATTTCTCTTCATATGACAAGGATTAAAAAGGATGTGCTAGTAGATTGTCGACTTGATTTATGATGATGATTGCTAGCTAAGACTTTGAAAGTAAGACGTTGACATGATCAGTCCAATCAAAGCTACTGTGGATATAATGTGATTTGATGTCATTCTATCTGTGGCCAATGACCTTGAGCCTTCTTGGATGGACGCTTCTAATAGAACTCTAATAGAACTCTAATGTTTCCAAGGGGAAACATTTTTAGAGCTTTAACCTTAGACTTAGGGGTGACGTACTGTCCCATGAGTGACAGAAAACTGAGCCAATCAGGCGCAATACTTTGTATTTTCTGCTGGCTTGCCCCACCACCACAGAAAGCACTGACCTAGGCTGAAACACCTGCATTTTGGAGATGCCTTACTCAAGAAAGCAAAAAAGAAACCATGTTTGTATTTTTACATTTAAAAAAAAGATGTACCCAGGCAGGCAAGTCAGTTAAGAACAAATTCTCATATACAATGACAGCCTACCAGGGAACAGTGGGTTAACTGTCTTGTTCAGGGGCAGAATGACAGATTTTTACCTTGTCAGCTCAGGGATTCGATCCAGCAACCTTACTGGTTACTGGCCCAACGCTCTAACCACTAGGCTACCTGCCACCCCAGATGTGGCTTTATTTATGCAGCTTTAATTAAATCGTTTTTTTATATTGTTATATTGTTTGCAAACAGGTGGGGCCCTGCCCTGAATGACGGGTCGCCACTGGTCTGTTACTTGAACTCTGTGATGCATTTATTTGGGCTGCAATCTGAGGCTGGTAACTAATGAACTTATCCTCTGCAGCAGAGGGTCTTCCTTTCCTGTGGCGATCCTCATAAGAGACAGTTTCTTCACAGCGATTTTGCGACTGCACTTGAAGAAACTTTCAAAGTATTTGACATTTTCTGCATTGACTGACCTTCATGTCTTAAAGTAAGGATGGATTGTCGTTTCTTTTCTCTTATTCGAGCTGTTCTTGCCATAATATGGACTTGGTAAATCTTCTGTATACCATCCCTGCTTTGTCACAACACAACTGATTAGCTCAAACACATTAAGAAGGAAAGAAATTCCACAAATTAACTTTAAACAAGGTACACCTGTTAATTGAAATGCATTCCAGGTGTCTACCTCATGAAGATGGTTGAGAGAATGCCAAGATTGTGCAAATCTGTCATCAAGGCAAAGGGTGGCTACTTTGAATAATCTCAAATCTAAAATATATTTTGATTTGTTTAACACTTTTCATATGATTCCATATGTGTTATTTCATAGATTTGATGTCTTCACTATTACTCTACAAAGTAGAAAATAGTGCAAATAAAGATAAACCCTGGAATGAGTAGGTGTGTCCAAACTTTTGACTGGTACTGGGAAAAGGGTGCAGAATTGGAAAGATTTCAAATCAAATGTACTGCCCCCTACCTGTGTAGAGAGGAATAGTCTCCATGATCTTGGGGCTTCGACAAACTTCAAAGTAAAGTAAGGAAATGAAATTCAAAAGTTTTTTTTTCCTCTCTGTGGGGATGTGTTTTTTCATGTTCAGAAACATCTGTCCTTCCCTTGAGATATTTTGCTCTTTCTGCATGGAAACATGCCCCAGGGGAAAACTTCCTTGAGTTGTGTTCCATAAACATGGTCCCCGATTTGTTGATTGCAGCATCATGATGCAATTTGTTAAGTTACTACTTGGTCTGAAAAAAAGCACACAGGAAAACTATCATTTACTGCCGACTATGTGGAGGAAATATGATATGGAGGTTTTCTGCGTTGTCTTTGAGGACATTCTTCTGTGTTTCTCTGACATCATTGATCAGGCTTGACAAGTTGTTTGACAGTTACAATTCCCACTTTCTGTGTGAAGACATTTGACAGAAAAACATCAGATTATCTCAGTAAGAGAAAGCATAATATCTTAAACGGACACTACTCTAGATGTAGTAATGCTCAGTCACAATTTATTTGGATAGTCCCAAAAAGTCCATTCTCTACAGATGCTAATTTTTTGATTTTTAAAAATTTAACCAGGTAAGTCAGTTAAGAAGAAATTCGTATTTACAATGACGGCCTTTCCCGGCCAAACCCTAACGTGGACAACACTGGGCCAATTGTGCTCCGCCCTATGTGTCT
This sequence comes from Oncorhynchus kisutch, assembly GCF_002021735.2. Lineage (NCBI taxonomy): Eukaryota > Metazoa > Chordata > Actinopteri > Salmoniformes > Salmonidae > Oncorhynchus > Oncorhynchus kisutch. Next base: position 41,557,147 of record NC_034189.2, read on the forward strand.
CCCAATCACGGCCTGTTGTGATACAGCCTGGAATCAAACCAGGGTCTGTAGTGATGCCTCTAGCACTGACATGCAGTGCCTTAGACCGCTGCGCCACCCGGGAGCCCTAAACATAGTTCGTTGAAAGTATCTGTTGATTAGCAACTGCCTCAGATGGTTAGGGCTATGTTTAGAATAAGGGTTAGGGTAAGTGTTTAGTTTAGGGCTAGGTTTAGAATAAGGGTTAGGGTAAGGGTTAAGTTTAGGGCTATGTTTAGAATAAGGGTTAGGGTAAGTGTTTAGTTTAGGGCTAGGTTTAGAATAAGGGTTAGGGTAAGGGTTAAGTTTAGGGCTATGTTTAGAATAAGGGTTAGGGTAAGTGTTTAGTTTAGGGCTAGGTTTAGAATAAGGGTTAGGGTAAGGGTTAAGTTTAGGGCTATGTTTAGAATAAGGGTTAGGGTAAGTGTTTTAGTTTAGGGCTAGGTTTAGAATAAGGGTTAGGGTAAGGGTTAAGTTTAGGGATAAGGTTGTGGTTAGTAGATAGTTAGTTGAAGTGTTACTGATAGCTTGTAGAGCGTCTGTAGAGCGTCTGTAGAGCGTCTACAGATGGACTATCCAAATAAAGTGTTACCCATCCAACAAACATATCACCCACACATTGAATGAGAGAGAATGACCGAGTGCTTCTGTTTGGCTGGGTCTTCCTTTTACGACATTCCTGAACCGGCACAAGCAGGTTTTCCTCCAGGGAGGAATGTTTGTTCTCTGGGCCTGTGGGGAGACTCCTGCTTCCACTGCTCCTGATTCTCTTCCCGCTTCTTCTACCCACTGCTTCCCGAAGCTCAGAGAGACATCTGGGACAGAGACGGAGACCATGGCTTTCCACAACCTCTGTCTGCAGGTTCTACTGCTAACGGCATTCCTCTCCTACTGCGCTCACTCAGGTAAAAACCCTTCCGTCACTCACATTCATATTGTACATTTGTGATTGAGTGTACTCACAGACCAATCACATGTCTACTGTAAATTTGCAGGTTGATGCATTCAAATGTCATAGTATGTTGCCACGTGACAAAATTGTTACTTAGAATAGAGATTTTCGAAAAGGGGGCCTGCACGCCTATCTCAATATTTTTCCCATCTCACTCTTTTTCGAAATTGCTGAGATCGGCCAAGACCGGATTTTTTCTTCTCCTTGAGGACAAGTGTGACTCTGATTTTGAAAGAGTTCAGTGGCTATTCTATCCGCCTTGTAGCCACCACCTTGGATGCTCTGTAGGAAGCTTTGATTTTTCAAGCTCACCGGGAGAAAGAATAATGGTTAGAAGAGAGGGAGAAAGAATAATGGTTAGAAGAGAGGGAGAAAAAAAGGAGAAGTAAAACCAAGAGAATAGCAAGAGGGAGGGAGAGTTTAAAAAAAAAAAAAGGGGGGAGATGGATTTAAGTATTTGTATGTGGAGGACAAAAGGAGGTCAAACCAAACCACAGCTCCTGGAGGGAGGATTTCACACCCTCGTGTCACATTGTTTGTCCGTGAATATCACCCTCCTACCGTCTACTGTCTGCTAGCTAGAGGAAGAAGGTCTCTGCTCACTACCTCTCTAACCGGCCATCAGACCACACCCCACTGCATTTAAAGAACTACATTTATACAACACGTCCATGACCCTTTACACTTGTGGGAATGGGCCTGTATGGATAGGGCTACATTGAAATGTTTCTGACAGAATAAATATGCAAATGCCTATGCATAACCATGGTAACAATTGAAAGGGAACCGTTTGGAGATAATGGGAACATGATTAGACCAAAGTTGGGCACACCTGACATAAGACTGAATCCAAACATTACACTGTTGATTTTATGTCCATTTTATTGTACTTTTCCCCATATTTGTTGATATCGAAATCCGAAAATACTCTGGATATATTATGTAACATGATGATAATGTTCCTGGAGAATGTGGGGTAGGTGCAACATAAGACAAAACCATTTAAATGGTTTGAGTGCGAGGTCTAACTGGTTCTTAAGCAATTTCAATGCACTTTTATAATTCAAAGAAGAGTCTTCAATTATATATATATATATTTTTTTTTCGCTGTGCCATTTGAGGAACTACAGCAAGCATAGTTGTAGCTGTTTCGTTTGGAACACAACCCTGCAATCACCCAATTACCGTTGTTGTTTACGCAATCCTCAAACGATCCATTCTAAATCTCAATCTGGGTCAGGTGGGCATGATTTAAAAGTGTGTTCTATTGCCAACATGACTAGCTAAATTATAAAAATAGAATCATTACAGTGTTAGGCTTTCACAAGGCAATTCAGAGAAACAGAATTGTGGTGCGCATTGAAAGGAGTCAAGAGTGCATTCGGTGGGTGAGGTTACAATGGCAAATGTTCTTCAAAATAAACAAACAGGCTCACCGCCCCAAAAACATCCAGCCAACTTGACACAACTGTGGGAAGCATAGGAGTCAACATGGGCCAGCACCTTGTGGAGTCCACGCTCCGACGAATGGAGGCTGTTCTGAGGCCGAAAGGGGGTGTAACTCAATACAAATATGTTGTACGCTCATTAATACAAACTGATGCAATGTTTAGATCAAGTACAATATATCTGCTTTGTCTTTCTTTAACCTCTTTTGTCTGTGCGTCTCCAACAGATGGCGCAGGGGAGAGCAAGCTCCACAGACTACTGAAGAAAAGAGATGGTAATATGGATTATGGCTGTTTTTCACAGCTGAGGCTACACACACACTGACTACACTGAGCCACACTACATCCACATATGTCTGCGTCATACACGCCAGGAAAACAATTCACCTTTTTCACTCGCTTAGTTAAATAAAGGTTCAATAAAAATGTTTTTAAAAAAGAACTTTATCGACAAAACCACCTCAGGCGGTAAACTTTTCACACTTGTCTAGCTTGGAATAGCCCTGTCAAGTTCAGACAGACCTCCACACACGCAGTCCTCTGTGGGATCCGTGTCTGGATTGATAAGTGACAGTTTCAGATGATGATGCCTTTATAAGTCTTATAAATAATCTAAAGACACCCGTTGATATTTATAGAGTGTCGCTGATGCAGCCTTAGGCTCCTCTCCTGTCTGTCCTGGCTGCTGCTAGTCGGTCAGAACCACTCTGTCTCTCAGTCACTGACAGCTCCCCTACTCCCTGCACACTTCCCCCTGCCTCCGACCCTGCTGTGGGCAAACAGGTGTGCTTATTGACGTCTTTACATCCGCAACTTGTCCCTTAACCTCTCCTGCCTGTATTTCCGTAGTGGGCGGAGGTACGGCGCCTGTGGGGGTGGCAATGACCCCCTCCAAGGCCAAAGAGTTCCTGACCTCCCTACGGAGGCCCAAGAGGAACATCTGGGACCGCAGCAGGCCAGATGTGCAGCAATGGATCATGCAGTTTATGCACATGGGTTATGACGAGGCGGTAGGTGCACTGCACACTGCACCCTTCACAATGCACTGCACTCTGCACACACAGATGCTTTACCCATTGGTCAGTAAAACATTCCTACAGTCCTTACAGTAATCCGATCTAGTAAACTACAACTGCAGCTTATACTATCATGTATTATAAACTGGGTGGTTTGAGCCCTGAATGCCGATGGGCTGACAGCCGTGTTATATCAGACCGTATACCACGGGTATGACAGAACATTTATTTTTACTGCTCTAATTACGTTGGTAACCAGTTTATAATACCAATAAGGCACCTCGGTTGTTTGTGGTATCTGACCAATATACCACGGCTAAGGGCTGTATCCAGGCACGACAGAAGAACAGCCGTTATCCATGGTGTATAGGCCATATACCACACCCCCTCATGCCTTATTACTTAAATATACAATTCCATGTGATATTACAAATAACTGACTTACAGGAAGAATGTAGAGCACAGTACAAGCACATTCCTATTATGTTCCTAGTTCCTTGTACCTTTAATCTAATCTGAATTATTTCCCTTTAATATGGTTGTAGAACCTCTGATTATTTTTCCATCCTTGTATAAGTCCCATGGTGGCATTTACAGGAATGATAGGTGAACATATGAAAAGGTCAGTCTTTGTGTTTGCTTCAGTCTCATAGAGGCTGTACAGAGATATGACTTCCCGTCTACAGCAATGTCTTAGCAACACAACGCAACCACTCCGCCATCCAGACAGTTATTTTAGAAAGTGTGTGTGTGTGTGTGTGTGTGACCTCTCTCCACTGTCCAGACAGCTCTATTATAAGGTGTGTGTTGATATTTTTTATAACCGTTAGCAAGGCTGTGTGATTGGGTTAATGTCGGTATCTGTGACACCTGTCTCCAAGCGGGCTCATCAGCTGCCCCCATGTGTGTGTGTGTGTGTGTGTGTGTGTGTGTGTGTCAGTTCATCCCAGCTCCAACATCAGTCGATGAGGGGCCATAATATTATTCTCACATCTGCGGCCATCGTCCAACAGTGACAGACCTGTCCAAACCGTCTCGCCACATAAAGCCCCCTGACTTCAGAAATGCCTAATAGAAAACGTGTCAGTTAATTATTCAAGACGAACGTGAGGTTGCCCTCTAAGGCCAGTCATACTCCAGCTCAGACACACCGTCCAAAACCTCATCTATTTAAACATGTTTACACTGCTTTAGGTTGATTTCCCACTGGTGTCATACATTATATACTCTACCGTTCAAAAGTTTGGGGTCACTTAGAAATGTCCTTGTTTTTGAATGAAAAGCACGTTTTTTTGTCCATTAAAATAACATCAAATTGATCAGAAATACAGTGTAGACATTATTAATGTTGTAAATTACTATTGTAGCTGGAAACGGCAGATTTTTTCATGGAATATCTACTACATACAGCTAATCCAAATTTAGAATTTTTAAAGGCTAATTGATCATTAGAAAACCCTTTTGTAATTATGTTAGCACAGATGAAAACCGTTGTTTTGATTAAAGAAGCAATAAAACTGGCATTCTTTAGACTAGTTGAGTATCTGGAGCATCAGCATTTGGGGGCTCGATTACAGGCTCAAAATGTCCAGAAACAAAGTAATTTCTTCTGAAACTTGTCAGTCTATTCTTGTTCTGAGAAATGTGAGAAATTGCCAAGAAACTGAAGATCTCGTACAACGTTGTGTACTATTCCCTTCACAGAACAGCGCAAACTGGCTCTAACCAGAATAGAAAGAAGAGTGGGAGGCCCCGGTGCACAACTGAGCAAGAGGACAAGTACATTAGAGTGTCTAGTTTGAGAAACAGGCGCCTCACAAATCCTCAACTGGCAGCTTCATTAAATAGTACCCACAAAACACCAGTCTCAACGTCAAGAGGCGACTGAGAAAAAGCCATATCTCAGACTGGCCAATAAAAATAAAAGATTAAGATGGCCAAGAGTACACAGACACTGGACAGAGGAACTCTGCCTAGAAGGCCAGCATCCCGGAGTCTCCTCTTCACTGTTGACGTTGAGTACTATTTAATGAAGCTGACAGTTGAAGACTTATGAGGCGTCTAGCACAACATGCCATTGGAACACAGGAGTGATGGTTGCTGATAATGGGCCTCTGTACACCTATCTAGATATTCCATTAAAAATCTGTCGTTTCCAGCTACAATAGCCATTTACAACATTAACAATGTCTACACTGTATTTCTGATCAATTTAATGTAATTTTAATGGATAAAACATATGCTGTTATTTCAAAAACAAGGATATATCTAAGTGACCCCAAACTTTTGAACGGTAGTGTGTGTATATATATATATATATATGTGTGTGTGTGTGTATATGTGTGTATATATATATATATATATATATATATATATATATGAAAATGCACTCAATGTACTGCAAGTCACTTTGGATCAAAGCATCTGCTATGATATTATTTCATTGTATCTCCAGTTGTCCTTGAGATGGATCTCTCCAACTACAGCTGTCACACATATACACACACGACCTCTTCTAATACCTTGTCTATTCACTCTCATTCAAACAAGTTCACGAGTCTTCTAGCTTGATTTCATTAACGTTTAATCTCTTGCTGTCTATCCATCCCACAGAGGCTTGAGACTGACCTGTCCTACTGGATGGACCTGGCCCGGTCGTCAGACCAAGGTCGCCAGCACCATTATGACGAGAACGCTCCCATCGGGCCCCAAGACCCCGATTCCTACAGACACGGCGCCAATGTCAATTATGACTACTATTAATTGGCCCACTGTGATTTACTCAGCTTCTCTGTCTCAACATAAAAATCACATGAGCGTAAAGGGATAGTTCTGCTATTTTACATATTAAGATATGTGCTCCCTTCCTGAAGACTACTTCAAAGGAAGGAAACAAATATGTTATGTAAAATCGCTGAACTGTCCCAATCACATAAGTGCTTCCCTCTTCTGCCTTCTGCAACGTATCCCTCTGATGCTATTCTGCACACCTACAGTAATGTAGCCTTCTCTGTAATGCAAGAAATGGAGCTAAGACATGCCTGTCCCTGACTATGGATTGGGTTTCACTGTCTCTACATTGTATCCTTTGCTGTCTGGGAGATTGAGACCTGCTGATGTACATGCTGTGATGGGACCCACAATGCATTGGGTTGATCTGTCTGAATAACTAAATAAAGACAGTCAAAACCTTTAATAATTCATGACTCTTGTACATGTTGTGTCCAGTGTGTGGTGAGCCAGCAGACTGTACAGATACAGGCAGTACCTCAACCAGCCTGTTGATTGGATGCCAATCTATCACAAAACATTGTGGTGACATAATGGCAAACGGGGGGGGGGCGACACAGCAAGCTGAGGAGACGGCAGCACCAACCACAGTCAACAGTTTAATGGAAGAAAAAGAGAAGAGAAACTAGGGAGTGAGTGCTAATCCCTAACCTGTGGTTTTTCCCACTGAGTTAGTGCTATCCGGGATCCTTGGGATGTCCCTACCCTAAACCCTAACACAACCCTAACCTTAACCCTTACCGTAACCATTTAACATGTCAACTTCATTGTTGAGTTGGGACCTCCCAAGGTTCCCAGATAGCACTGACCGATTGGGACGGTTTCTGCTACTATCGTGTAATTAAAGTGTGTTGTGTTTGAGTTGTTTGAGTTGCTCCCTGTGATAGGGCTGCCTTATACAACTGTCAAACAGGGGGGGGGGGCACGACTTTGTAGACAAGCAGCAGTATGGACCGGGAGTAAAGTTCTGAGCCGTATGTTATTGCTTTCAGATCCCTAGCTTACATCTCATAAGTTATCCTAACCTGCTACGAAAAGTCATTTCTGAAATAAGCTGTATACCATCTTGTCAAAACTACATCTCTGTCAACACTACACCACTCCCTGCTCACCACATGGACAGAAGCCAGAATATTTCTTCTGAGAATAGCTACACTCACACATCACTGTTTCCCATCTTTCTAATTCACACAAATCAGCCTTATCGCACGCAGCCAGTTAGATTTCCTGCCCCTAATTGATAACACAAATAAGTTGATCTGTCAAAGATTTGAATAATAATGTACATGTGGGTGATAACATCCATACTAATTTCAATGTTTTGATTCCATAAAACACCATAGTGTCACGTCCACTTATCGCACATGTCCTTGTTGGAATGAGCAACATGCGTCTCTGATCCTGCTCCATTCTGCTCCGTGCTGTGTTATTCAGATGTTGTCCAGAGAGGGGCGCTAGAAATCACACATATGCGAGATGAGGCCACGTCCAACTGGGAATTATGTTCACAGAGAAACGTTTAGTCTAGTGTGGAAATGTACGTTGTTTACCATGCATTTGATCAGTTAAGGAAAGTAATTGAGCGCAAATATTTACTTTCTCGTATGGTTTGGCTGTGAAGTATTAGTTTAGATGGTAAAGTCTGCATTATTTGGATAAACATACAGATGCCCCAACAGATAAAGGCTATACAAACCACAAGGAAAGACATCATGTGACCAACAAATCAAGGACACCATAATTAGAGTTATTTGTGGCCATCATAAAAACCCATGAGTAACTGCATTCAGCAGGTCTACTCCCTTCCCATAGACTTTTTAGGTTGTTTTCCCCCTGTCCCTCTGAATCAAATCCAATTTGATTGGTCTCATACACATATTTAGCAGATGTTATTGAGGGTTTAGCTAAATGCTTGTGTCTTAGCTCCAGCAGTGCAGTAATATCTAACAATTCACAACAGTACACACATACCTACAAGTAAAATAATGAAGAAATATTAGGAGGACACAGGATCTCTCTATCATTGTTATTCTACTCTACACAGGCCATCAATAGATCACTATGGATTCTCTCAGGAGGCTAAGTCACCCAATATGAGAGAAGATGATTAAATATGCATAATAGAGAATAAAGAAAAAGTTCAATTAGGTTAGTGATGATGTCACCTCCAAGAGTATGTCTCAAATGGCACCCTATTCCCCCCATAGAGCTCTGGTCAAGAGTAGTACAATATAAAGAGAATAGGGTGTCATTTGGGATGCACACTTGTGCTTTTTGAGAGGGCAACAAGAGAGCCATGGTCCCTCTCTGTGGAATGCTTAAGGGGGTCTTGTGGGCTGGAAGCTGATGTGTTTTTCGTTGCGTAATGGCTCTGGTTACTAGGTGTCAAAGTGCTTGGGCAGCGAGAGACATCTCATCCCTCAGGGCTGTTTGGAGCCCAGGAACCGCAAGTAGACACTATGCCGTGGGTCAATGTCATTTTCCTTTGTCCATTTTCTGCCTTCAAAAAAACTAAACACATCTCTGATGTTGTAGTATATAAAATACTATTATTTTTCTATACCTTCTGACCATGAAACCTCAACCATACATTGATTGCTTTTCTTTCTAGATACAATGGACAGTTCTGAGAAATGTTAATTAAATAGTTTTAGACTATTATGGCTGTCAGAGGAGAACATTCAGGCTATTATCTGGGGGTTCTGGGAATTGTCTCTTTTCTTCCCCTGCCCTTACACATCTGTCCATGTGCATATATATGAACCTACACTAATGGCTCACACACACACACCTTATCCTCCGCACAGTGCAGATCCAATAACCTATTACCATGCTGCCGGGATAAATCAATCAAATTGTATTTATAAACCGACACTGAGGTTTGCAATATTTCACACAAACATTTCCAAGTTGAAGGATTTATATGCACATCAAATCAAATCAAATGTATTTATATAGCCCTTCGTACATCAGCTGATATCTCAAAGTGCTGTACAGAAATCCAGCCTAAAACCCCAAACAGCAAGCAATGCAGGTGTAGAAGCACGGTGGCTAGGAAAAACTCCCTAGAAAGACCAAAACCTAGGAAGAAACCTAGAGAGGAACCAGGCTATGTGGGGTGGCCAGTCCTCTTCTGGCTGTGCCGGGTGGAGATTATAACAGAACATTTGCAAGATGTTCAAATGTTCATAAATTACCAGCATGGTCGAATAATAATAAGGCAGAACAGTTGAAACTGGAGCAGCAGCACGGCCAGGTGGACTGGGGACAGCAAGGAGTCATCATGTCAGGTCGTCCTGGGGCACACACCCCGACACATAAACTACTGCAGCATAAATACTGGAGGCTGAGACAGGAGGGGGGCTAGGAAGAGGCATTGGCGTTCATCAACGTTTATGGGTCACAGACACAGTTTAACAGATGTTAGAGCGGGTGCAACGAAATGCTTACGTTACTAGCTCCTAACAATAAAATTACAATTTAAAAAAATAGTAATAATCTAGATACATCACAACGAATCCACTTAAACTAAATAACACTTTAACAGTAATCCACATGCAATCTATACGTGCAGTACAAAGTGTAACTACAGTATAATGCAATGTACAGTAGTAGAAATTACAATGAGCTTTGTCGAGAATACAGTATTTAAATACACAGTACATGGCAAACTGTAGCACCAGATTCAGCTCATCAAGGTGCTTGTTGATTAGTTGAATCAGGTATGTTAGTGCTAGGTGAAAATACAAGCCTTCATCCCTGTGGGTACCCACTACCAGGATCAGATGTAACATATATGCAGGGAGTCAGGGAACAGAAAGTGAATTTAATAATAATCATCCTGTTAATACTAAACCGAAGCCGCATACTAAACGTAACCAAAAACCAATGCTGCCTGATGACTGAGACTTACTGAGGGATATATGAAGGGAGAGTAATCAGGGTGGGGATGAAGTCCAGGTGTGCGTAACGATGGGGAGCAGGTGTGCGTAACGATGGGGAGCAGGTGTGCGTAACGATGGGGAAGCAGGTGTGCTCAATTTAGATTTCCAGGACCGGTTGTTCGTACACCAGTGACTTTGAGCGCCGGAAGGGTGAAGTGGGCATAGAGGTGACACCAGAATTGGAATGCATGCAACTGGAAACCTGCTATAAAAAAGAATGAGAGACTCCAAGGAGAATATATTGCCTTGAAGCTAGAATCCTTAATTGAAAAAATAACAAAGTACGTCCCTGTCTCTATTTTAGTAAAAAGCAGAGGGATGGGCCTGGAGAAACATAACCACTCTCAAATTCATAGAGAAAGCTTGGGATGCAAGGACTGACGAATCATGATATTTACATTTTAGTTATAACCATGTTTTTATGCTATACAGTGTTGTTTGCAAACATTGGAGTAAAACAAGCTTGTATTTTGGGTTCTGATGGGGTATGAGAGTTGAACTAAGCTCATTAGTCATTTGTTATATTCTTTGACAATCAATGGGTATATATCATTACTTTATAACTAAAAGAATTGATGTAGCAACTAAGGATTATAGGTTTAAAAAATGGCATGTTGACTATTATTTAATCAACAACCTTGGATGCATGCCTCTGGGACACTATACAACACAGCAAACAGCTCAGCCCATCAGCACAACATAACATTAATTTAATTGATCTGTGTTTGTTTATCAGCACTTTGCTTAGTGGAGGATGTGTATTCTATGGCCATAGGCTACAGAGCGAAACAGAGGGCTCAATAACTCTCCCTCTCATGAGAAGAGGACTAAGAGGCAGGTGTTGTAGATAAATACTAGCAAGACACTTGGAGACTGGAGTGTTTAATTACTCGGTGGAATATAGGGTCTAACATGTCATTTTACATTCATTTTGAAACGAGCCATCGGAATATAGGATTACTTGTTAGACCCTATCTTTATTTTCAAACAATCCATCATATTATAGATTTATGTGAAGAAATTGAAGAAGCGGTAGAAATGTGGTGGTCAATGGAATGTTATATCGTATTTGTGTTCTATCGATTCCCGGTGCATTTCATGTTTTCATATGTATGACGCATCAAACTGGCTGTATTTCTGCCGGCTTGCATGGCGAATAGCTCAAAGATGCACAAATACGATGTAACATTCAAAATGGGTGAATCTTTACTTTAACTAAGTCGATTAGTGTTGATGAAACTGATGCCACACACGCTGAGACACACACACACATTTTTATGATGCACTAATTAAAGACAATATAGTTGTGAGTGTCACTGACATGCTTCCTGTAATTTATTTTTAAAAAATTGAATACTGGTATACGTGTTTTTCTATCAAGGATAATGGAAGTAGGCCCCAGGTTCAGTCAATGTAGATGTGTTTGAAAATGTATGTCATTCAAGGCTTGTTTGATTCCAGCACAGCTTGCGAACAACCTAAACACATCCTCTCTGCACCACCTGCTATGAAGTAAAACCCCTTTGGGGTGAGAATCTGGCACCTCAAACAGACAAATTAGAACAACTACAGTAGGACCTCCATTGACAGATAACCCCCCATGGTAGAGGATGCATGCAGATTAAAAAAATTAGATATTTTCAAATGATCCCATCTCCTCTAGATTATTCCACTTAGAAAAATGAGAATAGCTCAAATTGAAGTGTGTTATTTATGATGGTCCAGATAGATGGTTCCAATGCATTATCCTAATCCACACAGGACAGGCAGAACTTGATGAAAGCACTTCCCTGAAGCTGCAGGTGACATGGTCACATGACACTGGAGAATAATCAGCAAAGATCAGTGTTGCTTATTGACATGTGAGATGAGGAAAATGGGAAGTGGATATGATGTTTCTGTCATGTCTCGTCAGACAGACCTAGTTCTACAACGATCCCTCAGCCTCTGTCACAGTCTTTCATCCTAAATGGCACAAACGTTTACTGAAAACAATCACTTTCATCACAAACTTGTGTCTTCAGACATGACTCAAAAGATCTAGCCTACATACTGTATGTCTGCATGAAAGGTCTACTCGAACTAAATCACCCTCTGCCCTCTAGGACCTTAAGACAGAAGCCAGGCCGGGGCTGGTTAGAAGCCAAAGAGGAAACAGAAGAAATTTAAATGTCCTCTCTCTTTTCACATCCAGTATTCATCCAGTATTCCCCTGGGCTCACACCAAAGCCTCTCTGTGTGATTGACAAGACATGTTCCAACCCCTCAGAGAGATTACTTGTCATGTCTGGCTTTTATACAGTATGCACTGAAGACCGGCCACTAAATTACTGACAGGGATGGAGGAGGACAGTCTCGTACGTATACATTGACTCACAGGGAATTTTAAATGACCCTCCAGAATTATTTTAGAATGACAAAATGCGACCTTTCAATCCATAGAGGGAAATGATAGAGGATAAGTTTTCTAATGTAATCTAAAACAAAATCATAAAAAAATTATGGTCACACAGGTCCTCTACTGGTCCGTCTTGAGGTTTGTTTGCACACCAGAGCGTTGGGGACAGTTGTAGTGTGAGCGACTTTGTCTTATAGCTGAAGGGCAACCCAGTGCCATGCCTAGCTACCACCTCAGCGTTTAATGAACTTATTCTGACTCCCCGGCCTCCTGATGCCATCTCTGTACATGGCATATGCTGTGAACATATTTCACTTAGATGCTCTGGGCGGAATACAGACATGGAAACCAAACAGAGGTAACTGGAATATGAGGCATACATCTATTCAAGTGACACGAACGTTCTTTCGTTATTCAGGCAGGGTAGCCTAGTGGTTAGAGCGTTGGACTAGTAACCGAAAGGTTGCAAGTTTGAATCCCCGAGCTGACAAGGTACAAATCTGTCGTTCTGCCCCTGAACAGGCAGTTAACACACTGTTCCTAGGCCGTCTTTGAAAATAAGAATTTGTTCTTAACTGACTTGCCTAGTAAAATTAAAATTCATTCTTTAAATAAAATATTGTATTTATGGTATCTCTTAAAAATATACCATATAAAATGTAATTTATCAGAAGCAATATGAAGTTTGTCCCAACAATATAAAATATAATTTATCAGAAGCAATATGAAGTATGTCCCAACAAAGTTGTCTTTTGCATGATGTGTGATATCTTATGTTATAGTCTTGTTCAGTCGATCACGAAGACAATAACAATGGGAACCTTTTAAAATGAGGTATCAGACTCATTTCACAGAAAAGGGATTGATGTTTTGAAATTCGGGAAAACCAAATAAATTTGAAGTCCTGATGGGTTTTTGCTTCAGAAAGGTAATGTCACGACTTCCGCCAAAGTCGGTTCCTCTCCTTGTTCAGGCGACGTTCGGCGGTCGACGTCTCCGGGCTTCTAGCCATCGCCGATCCACCTTTCATTTTCCATTTGTTTTGTCTTGTCTTCCTGCACACCTGGTTTACATCTCCTACTAATTAGCATTTGTATTTAGCCCTCTGTTCCCTCCATGTCTGTGTGGGGTATTGTTTATTCTCAAGATTGGTACACGGCCGTCTGGTTTGTGCCAAGTTTTGTTTTATACCCGTGCTTTGTGTACTTTGTACTTGGGTTTTGTACTTTGTGCTGCCTCACTTGTTCTTTGGGCAGTTGTGTTCTGACATGGTTGCCTAAGTAAAGTGCTTTGTCCATTCATCTCTGCTCTCCTGCGTCTGACTTGAGTCATCTTGATGAGACAGAGTGTCACTCTTTTGTATCCAAATGATGAGAATTTAAAACCAACTATTAAACAATAGACAGATTTGTCTGAAACATTTGATAGCACCCTCACTGTTAACTTTCTTTCTGCTTCACCAAATACCTTTTAAATGCACTAGCAAACCTCAAATGACAAGATGTTCAAACACGGCATTGAGATCCTGAGTGGCGCAGCGGTCTAAGCCACTGCATCTCAGGGCTAGAGGTGTCACTACAGACCCTGGTTCGATTTCGGGCTGTATCACAACCGGCCGTGATTGGGAGTTCCATAGGGAGGCGCACAATTGGCGCAGCGTTGTCCCGGGTTAGGATTTGTCCTTGATAGGCCATCATTGTAAACTGGCTTGCCTAGTTAAATAAAAATTAAATATTCAATTGTCCTTAACCCAATGAGTCCCCCCACGACACCAGCACGTTTTTGACTTCTAATTCATTTTAAACATTGTGCGTTTGAGCAGACTTCTGGGTTGTAACATTTGATTGGTCTGTTTCTTCCGCATCCGTTGGTCCCATTGGTCTGTCAAGAGCTAGAGCTCTGTTTGTGAGACAAAGGCAGATGCTTGAAGGGGTCCGGTGCCAGGTCTTTTTACAGAAACGTCTATAGAGTCTGAATCATTTCAACCTTTAGTAGTTTGTAGCCATCTATGAAAAGCTGAGACTCTCACGAACACGCACATGGTTGCTCTGACACTTCTACCTAGAAGATAATAGTAAAGCCCAGGACATAGTATCTATCATACTGTAATAAGCTTACATTGTTGCGGTCACCAGCTCAACTCAACAGTTGTCACTGACTAGTTGGATATTAATTTCCCACTGAGAAAACCATTTTTGTACTTACAGCATTAATCAATTCCTTCTTATCGTTTTTAAAAATTGACATTTGTCAATAAAACTCACGATTGCAACTGTTTATGTCAATTAGTTTTATGTTCTAATTGTAGCCCTGGTTATTCTGAAAATAAAATGTCCAAACATTTAATTGTGAGTCTAAATATATGGGCTGGACATGGAGATGTGATTTTTTCCGGGGTCTCGGGACTGATGGGGTTAAATAATCCTCACACTTCAGGTCTTGGTGGGGTGTACAAAGTGCTCTCATCACCTCCCAGCAGAAATGAACCCTTTCCGCTTTGTCTGAGACGTCATAGATCGGCTCATAAGTCATTCCAGGTCACAGTACATCCAAATAGTTGCCCTTGATTACCCCTGTGTCCTCAACTATCTTTCCTATCGTCGTCATTATTCTCTTTCAGGCTCTATACAGGTCCCTGCAGCACTCTAACAACCATTTACATGCAAAGTGCAACACTTCTAACACCCTCCCACACCACCTCTCTCTCCACCACACTTTTAAACTGTCTTGTTGTTTTGACAGGATTATACAATAAAACTAACAATAAAGTATCATGTTAATAATGTTCAGTAAATTGTTGTAAATGACAATGCACTCTGGGTGATTTTAGGCGTAAACAGTAAATTATAATGTAAATTCCAAAGAAACGTTGGTTTAACAGTACATTACTGTAACTGCAGGGCATTGTTGGATTGGCTACTGGCAACTTTTTCAAACAATTCTGAGTAATAGGATTGAGAGACATCTGGATATTACGCTGTGATGAAAAACTGTGATCTACATGGTACATTTTTACATTTATCAACAGTAAAATACTGTGAAGCACTGCAGTATACTCCAGCATACTGTGAATGATGATGCGTTGTGGGAAAATGTTGTTGGCAGTGAAATAATTGCTGTATTTCAAAAAGGTACTTTAATTCTACCCCACAGAATACAGTACTGTACCATATTTTTGGAGCGCCAAAAACCGCTTGACCACACTGTAAAAACTGTAACTTGTTTTTACGGTAACTTATTGGCAGCCTGTAAGTTACTGTTACCGCTAATTCCAAAGAAATTGGTTTAAGATATGTTGATTTTGTGGCTATAATAAGTTATTTTGTGGTTGTTTCTGGCTCATTAACCTATTTTAATGAGCCAGAAAGAAGCTACATTTGTGCTACCATTAGTGAGAGTGCTGAACCAATTGAACTGATATGCAGTAGAACTGCCCCAACAATTAAATGCGTATTGGGGACAGATTGAAGTGGCAGCAAGTCTCAAACCTTTAATGGTTGAGTATTTGCCATGTCCTTTGCCCTGTAGTCACCTCCAGTTTGGAATACCAAAATGTGGTATTTTATAGCCATTTTAGAGGCCTTAGCAAAGGCTTCCAAACTGGCATTCATTGATATTCTGTAATATGTAAACACATTACCTAGCAGTCAACCTGCTTTCACCAATCCCATGCAATTACGGTAAAATACTGTAAAACACAAACCCCATCTGCCCTTATTGAGTTTAATTCATCCATTCTTTACAACTACCATAATACAATTACAATAATGCACTGTACTGTTTTATGGTAAAAAATAAATATCACAGTAACACTATTGGATACCCTAAAATACGGTATGGTAACATACTGTATGGGTTTATTTTCTGCATATGCATCTTTCTTCCCACAACAGTCAGGAAGTTAAAACTTGGTCGCAAATGTCACCAGAGATCCTGTTTATGTCTCTATTTTGGTTTGGTCAGGGTGTGAGTTGGGGTGGGTATTCTATGTTCTAATATTTCTATTTCTATGTTTTGCCGGGTAGGGTTCTCAATCAGGGACAGCTGTCTATCGTTGTCTCTGTTTGAGAACCATACTTGGGTAGCCTTTTTTCCCACCTGTCTTTGTGGGAAGTCGACTTTGTTTATGGCACATAGCCTTAAGCTTCACGGTTTGTTTTTTGTAGTGTTTACTGTTTTGTTCGGCATCTTTTTCTAATAAAGAGAACATGTATGCTCATCACACTGCACCTTGGTCCAGTTCTTTCAATGGCCGTGACAGCAAATGGGTCTTCGAAATGGGTCGCAGAACTGAAAAAGTGTGCGCAAGAAAGGAGGCCTACAAACCTGACTCAGTTACACCAGCTCTGTCAGGAGGAATGGGGCAAAATTCATTGAACTTATTGTGGGAAGCTTGTGGAAGGCTACCCGAAACATTTGACCCAAGTTAAACAATTTAAAGGCAATGCTACCAAATACTAATTGAGTGTATGTAAACTTCTGACCCACTGGGAATGTGATGAAAGAAATAAAAGCTGAAATAAATCATTCTCTCTACTATTTTTCTGACATTTGACATTCTTAAAATAAAGTGGTGATCCTAACTGAACTAAGACAGGGAATTCTAAATATGTTTACATGTCAAGAATTGTGAAAAACTGAGTTAAATGTATTTGGCTAAGGTGTGTGTAAACTTCTGACTTCAACTGTACATAGACATGGAATCACTTGCCACTTTAATAATGTAACACTTTATGTACACTTTAATGTAATCACTTTAATCATTTTTACATACGGCTTTACTTATCTCGTGTGTATATACTGTATTCTATTCTGCTGTATTTTGGTCAATGCCACGCTGACATTGCTCGTCCTAGTATTTAGATATTTCTTAATTCCATTCTTTTACTTTTAGATGTGTGTGTATTGTTAGATACTACTGCACTATTGGAGCTAGGAACACAAGCATTTCGCTACACCCGCAATAACATCCGCTAAATATGTGTATGTGACCAATAAAAGCTGATTTGATTTTAGAAACATCTCATGGATGATCAATGGAAGCAGGATGCGCCTGAGCTCAATTTCGAGTCTCATAGCAAAGGGTCTGAATATGTATGTAAATAAGGCATTTCTGTTTTTTATACATTTGCAAACATTTCTACTAACCTGTTTTCACTTTGCCATTACGGTGTATTGTGTTTAGATTGATGAGGAAAACCATAAATCTGTTCCATTTTTTTCTGTAATGTAACAAGATGTAGAAAAAGTGACTGGGTCTGAATACTTTCCAAATGCACTGTATCATGAGACTGACCCTCTTCTTCTTCTTCTCTCTCCTCAGTGGCACCACCACACATTGAACAAGGGCTCCTTCAGCTTTATTACAGATAACTGGCAGACAAGACATGAACTAGTCTTCCCCCTGATGGTAATAAGACCCACACAACTCCCCAGCCTGTGTTCCTCTCTCATTGCTGCTGGAGCAACTAG
This sequence comes from Oncorhynchus kisutch, assembly GCF_002021735.2. NCBI lineage: Eukaryota > Metazoa > Chordata > Actinopteri > Salmoniformes > Salmonidae > Oncorhynchus > Oncorhynchus kisutch. The sequence goes on from NC_034189.2 coordinate 41,575,185, forward strand.
TCTTAATGTGAGACTGTCTGGCTTCGTGTGTTCAACCACATGCTGCTAATGCCGCTTGGACCCTGAAACTGTTTCAAAACCCAGAAGAAATATGAAAGTACTGTTTCAGGTCTTCTTGCTTTCAGACTCTCAACTCTGGAGAGGTTAGGTTAGCATTGCTGCAGCGGCAAGGATGTGTATGCATTCATATTTTGGCAATCGGTGTCCTCGTACTCTTCACCACGTCTCCACGGGTCACGGTAAACGCTGCATATGTCGGCGCAATCCGTGCCCTGAAGCTCTGCCTACATATCAATCAAGGTTACGCCCAGCAGTCTCATGATGTTCCTAATGTTCCATGGAGATAGTCATGATAGGGTTCCGCAGTGTGTGTGTGTGGGGGGGGGGGGGGGGGGGTTGTTTCTATAGGAGAAGAGCTGTCCCTATTGTAAGGACCGACGCTGGCAATGAGAAGCAGGTATGTGGAGTTGAACATTTAATGAGGAACAGACAGGTAACAGCGTCAGCACACGGGTGAACAAGGACATATGACAATCAATGCAGAAGCAGGGAACATAGCGGGGAACCAGACAGATATAGGGAAGGTAATGACAGGGGTGATTGAGTCCAGGTGAGTCCAATAATCGCTGATGCGCATGACGGGGGAAGGCAGGTGTGCGTAATGATGATGGCAGGAGTGCGCAATGCTATGGAGCCTGGCGACCTCGAGCGTCAGGGGGGAAGAGCGGGAGCAGGCGTGACACCTATAGGAGATAAAGAGAGGAACACTCTCAGTCAAACACCAGGTGTACCAGCCGAAACTTATGCTGTTCAGACATATTTAGAATGTTGAACTTATGGCATGGCGTAGCATTTTTTTTCCATGGCAAATGAGGTGTACAGGTAACCTGTATGTTGTATTATGTTACACGATTCCCCCATGCACCACATGTACCCACCAGGGGTTTATCTCCACTGGTACAGCATGATAAGGTCATGGCCCTTGACTAATAGCCCTTACATTCTCAACAATGCCCCGATATATACATTTTTTTGAATAGGAATTCCATAATGTCGGCAGTGTTACAAAGTGTTAGGGGATTACCAAAGGAATACAGGAAATAGCAGACAGAGATGATGGGAGAGACTCACAATTATAAGAAGAAGCAAAAACAAAGAGAGGCTAAGGGAACAGAACAACGTAGTAAACTCTCATGCAGCACAAACCCATGGGGAAAAAACTGTTTCCTGTGAAAAAAGTCTAAGGGCATAGCCAAGCAAACACAGTTAGTAGCAGGACAATGTGTTGTTATTGCTGGAAGAACAGTGGCTTGTTAAGTTAACTAACAGCCAATTTACTTGCAATCTGAATCTCTAAACTATCCCCTCTCCTGCTCTGAGAATATGCACCAATAGTCACATAGCGATAAAAGGGGGATTTGGAAGAAGTGGAGAGAAGGGAGAAACCTCATCTGCCTTGTCCTACAGCAACAGTGTGACTAAATGTGTGAAACTCAGAAGAGAGAGCCATTCAGAGGGGACTCAAAGGTTTGTAGAGCTAGTTAGTTGAGAGGGCCTGCAGTACTTTGAATTGATCTCATTTTCAGTTATTATTAATGCCGAATTATAAGACGTCTCATGACAGTGAAGGTCCGATTGATGACTTCAGGCTCAATTTAATCCACTTTATAGCGCGACTGACAATTAAAGGCAATGTTCCCGGGGTCGCAGAGACTGCATTCACGGTAAACGCTGCATATGTCGGCTCAATCGGAAATTACCTTTAAATGTGAACCCTTGCAATCAGGTGTCATGTTATAAGGCTCTGAGTGGTCATTCCCATGGAAATCAGTGTTACCCTTGAGATGAATACACGTTATTTTATCTTGATATGAAATTCAACAGGATCCCACTTCTGAGAAAACATTCAGTTTATTGGGAAGATAGCTTGAATGTAATGGTACCAGACAGTTGTCAGCAATCAAAATCAATGAAGTTGACACAGAATGGTCAGAAAGGACGAATTCTGAAATATTTTGCTAGACCCAACCTTGGCTGTTCTGGCATCTTGCTTGCGTCCTGCTTCCCCTGTGCACCAAAAACAGTGTTATGTCTATTATCTCTGACTTGTTTGCTTGTTTCCCTCCTGTCCTGCATCTTTAACAACGTCTAGTGATTAATTAACATTTACATTTTAGTCATTTAGCAGACGGTCTTATCCAGAGGGACGTACAGGAGCAATTAGGGTTAAGAGCCTTGCTCAAGGGCACGTCAGAATATTTTTCACCTCGTAAGCTCAGTGATTCGAACCAGTGGCCGTTCAGGTACTGGCCCAATGCCCCCCCCCCCCCCCCCCTCTGTTCATTAATTGTTTTGATCACTTATTTAGCCACTGTCACTGTGAGATTGATACTGTATCTCTGTTTTGGATATCTAGTGAGCCCTGACCTCATTATATTGTAATAAATAGATTATAATACATTATTTCTAGCTGAATGTGGGAAATATTAATTTTAAATATAACTCCAGTCATTCAGGGGTGAAGAACAAATACAAATACTGCATCTATTTGCAGAATACCTATAGCAAAATAAGTGTTTAAATTGAAAATGATTATATGAAAACCATATCAAAAATATAAAAACAGATTGATTCCCAAAAGCATAATATCTCCTTACCCACCTTCTTTACGTATCGGAGATCTGATGTTCTCAGTTTTCTTCTAAAGATGAACCCTCTTCCCTCTTTTTCCTGCTGTCCTTTCTACTTCCATCCTTTTGTCTGAATGGATAGAAACACAGCTTTAGTGCTATCTTTTCTCACCTTGAAATTGGTTTGCACAGTAACTTGGTGAGAAACTACACTCAACAATTTTAGTTAGTATTTACCATGTGGACGTGAATTAAGACTTTTTGAGGTGAAACTAAAAGACTGCATTTAGCAGGAGGGTTTGATCATGTTTTTCCACAATGCATAATGTCATAGGTTACGTCCTAAATGGCACCCTATTTTGTCTATATATGTAGTGCACTACTTTTGACCAGGGCCCTATGGGAAAGTAGTGCAATATTAGGGTATAGGGTGCCATTTGGGACACATCCCCAGTCTTTTGTGACCGAGATTTAATTTTGAGTGCTGAGATGTATAATGTAATGTTAACACTACACAAGTCATTAAAGTGGAAATGACAGCGTTTTAACTACTTTGCAGCTATGAAACAAACAGTCAATCATAATATCAGTCAAAAATATCAAATTCCCAGCTTATGATTTAAAACCAACTTTAGAAGAGGTTTTCCAGTCAAAATTCAAAATTCAATGACACAAATTCAAGGTATTGTTGGCAGAATAGATAGAAGCAGTTCAATGCATGATTAATATAATTCATCAATACATTTGCTGATAATCCCCCAAAAATGTATATCAGGTTGTAAATCACAGCTGGCCTGGTACACTGGCACATACAGTTGAAGTCGAAAGTTTACATACACCTTAGCCAAATGCATTTAAACTCAGTTTTTCACAATTCCTGACATTTAATCCAAGTAAAAATTCCCTGTTTTAGGTCAGTTAGGATCACCACTATATTTGAAGAATGTCAAATGTCAGAATAATAGCAGAGAGAATGATTTATTCAGCTTTATTTCTTTCACTACATTCCCAGTGCGTCAGAAGTTTACATACACTCAATTAGTATTTGGTAGCATTGCCTTTCAATTGTTTAACTTGGGTCAAACATTTTGGGTAGCCTTCCACAAGCTTCCCACAATAAGTTGGGTGAATTTTGGCCCATTCCTCCTGACAGTGTAACGGTATTCCTGTGGTGAAGTAGAGGCGGACCAAAACGCAGCGTGGTTATATTGAGTCATGTTTAATAAAAACAGATAAACATGAACACTACAAAACAATAAACGTGGAAAACCAAAAACAGCCCTATCTGGTGCTAAACACAGAGACAGGAACAATCACCCACAAACACACAGTGAAACCCAGGCTACCTAAGTATGATTCTCAATCAGAGACAACTAATGACACCTGCCTCTGATTGAGAACCATACTAGGCCGAAACATAGAAATACCCTAAACATAGAAAAACAAACATAGACTGCCCACCCCAACTCACGCCCTGACCATACTAAATAATGACAAAACAAAGGAAATAAAGGTCAGAACGTGACAGACAGAGCTGGTGTAACTGAGTCAGGTTTGTTGGCCTCCTTGCACGTACACGATTTTTCAGTTCTGCCCACACATTTTCTATAGGATTCAGGCCAGGGCTTTGTGTTGGCCACTCCAATACCTTGATTTTGTTGTCGTTAAGCCATTTTCCACAACTTTGGAAGTATGCTTGGGGTCATTGTCCATTTGGAAGACCATTTGCGACCAAGTTTTAACTGATGTCTTGAGACTTTGCTTCAATATATCCACAAAATGTTCCTACCTCATGATGCCATCTAACCGTGCTTCACGGTTGGGATGGTGTACTTCGGCTTGCAAGTCTCCCCCCTTATTCCTCCAAACATAACGATGGTCATTATGTCCAAACAGTTCTATTTTTGTTTCATCAGACCAGAAGACATTTCTCCAAAAACTATGATCTTTGTCCCCATGTGCAGTTGCAAACCGTTGTCTGGCTTTTTTATGGCAGTTTTGGAGCAATGGCTTCTTCCTTGCTGAGTGGCCTTTCAGGTTATGTCGATATAGGACTAATTTTACTGTGGATATAGATACCTTTGTGTCTGTTTCCTCCAGTATCTTCACAAGGTCCTTTGCTGTTATTCTGGGATTGATTTGCACTTTTCGCACCATAGTACGTTCATCTCTAGGAGACGGAACGTGTCTCCTTCCTGAGCGGTATGATGGCTGCGTGGTCCCATGGTGTTTATATTTGCGTACTATTGTTTGTACAGATGAACGTGGTACCTTCAGGCATTTGGAAATCGCTCCCAAGGATGAACCAGACCTGTGGAGGTCTACAATTTTTTTCCTGAGGTCTTGGCTGATTTCTTTTGATTTTCCCATAATGTCAAGCAAAGAGGCACTGAGTTTGAAGGTAGGCCTTGAAATACATCCACAGGTACACCTCCAATTGACTCAAATGATGTCAATTAGCCCATTATAAGCTTTTAAAGCCATGACATAATTTTAAGGACATTTTCAAAGCTGTTTAAAGGTACAGTCAATTTAGTGTATGTAAACTTCTGACCCACTGGAATTGTGATACAGTGAATTATAAGTGAAATAATCTGTCTGTCAACAATTGTTGGAAAAATTACTTGTGTCATGCACAAAGTAGATGTCCTAACCGACTTGCCAAAACTATAGTTTCTTACATTAAATTTGTGGAGTGGTTGAAAAACAAGTTTTAATGACTCCAACCTAAGTGTATGTAAACTTCCGACTTCAACTGTACAACTAAGGCTAGGAATGCCTATACACTCAAACTAGCAAGGGCAATGATCACAAGTCTGTCATACAGTAACGTGGCTATTAGGCTAGCGCACATGTGTCAAACAAGGCCAGCGGGCCGAATAGGACACACAAGTGAGTATAAATGAGTCAACAGTTGAGTCATCTACTTCATGAAAATACAGCCTGACACACTCGCATCAATGAATTCAACTTCAATTGTGTTGCCTTTGTGTGTCCGGTTTACAGCGTGCAGTGGGGGGAATGTGTACAGACACAAGCCACAGTCCTAGCTAGGCTACTAAAATGTTGCAGTCTGGCTTCGGCTTTTAAAGCTTGACATTAATTACCCCCCCCCCAAAAAAAACCTGCAACAAAACATCATGCAATGGACAAACATGTAGGCCAGTGACAGCAACATTTGAGCAGTAGCCTCGGCTGGCTACTACAATACAAAACAATACATGTTGAGTGCACCATACAGAAATGCTAAATAACAAAATGCTAAATAACAGAAAATGTAAAACATGTATAAACGTTACAACAACCTATGACTACTTTTTTGTTATTTAGAGTTGTTAAATATTTTGTGTTTACGGTCGCAGCATGTGATGTACATCTGCAAGCATAGCAGCAAAGGCTAGACACATTATCTATCTCTTCTTTTGTTTCAATATGTTAAAATGCTATATACAGCAACCTATGTACATAAGTAGACAATATAAAAGGACATATTTTTTCTAATGAAACAATGGCCAGTTTGGGTCACAGATGCAATTTTCTTTTGTAAAAACAAATAGGCTATGTCTGGCCCACGAATAATGTAGTTTTTTCAATATGGCCCATTCACTGATTTGAGTTTGACACCCCTGAGCTAGCATATATATTTAAGTAGCTTGCTATTTGTTTAGCAAGCTAAAAACATGGAGCCTGTCATGTCACTGGAGGAGTGTGTGAGTGACCGGCTTTTTACCCTCATCATTTTTCGGTGGCTACAGCTGGAGGTGCAGGTGCAGATGTCATTTAGCTGTCAGTTGGCTGGCCCTCGCTTCATACTCGTCGCCAAACCCACTGGCTCCAGGTCATCTACAAGACCCTGCTAGGTAAAGTCCCCCCTTATCCCAGCTCGCTGGTCACCATAGCAGCATCCACCTGTAGCACACACTCCAGCAGGTATATCTCTCTGGTCACCCCCAAAACCAATTCTTCCTTTGGCCGCCTCTCCTTCCAGTTCTCTGCTGCCAATGACTGAAACGAACTACACAAATCTCTGAAACTGGAAACACTTATCTCCCTCACTAGCTTTAAGCACCAGCTGTCAGAGCAGCTCACAGATTACTGCCCCTGTACATAGCCCATCTATAATTTAGCCCAAACAACTACCTCTTCCCCTACTGTATTTATTTATTTATTTTGCTCCTTTGCACCCCATTATTTCTATTTCTACTTTGCACATTCTTCCACTGCAAATCTACCATTCCAGTGTTTTACTTGCTATATTGTATTTACTTCACCACTGTCATGACGTTGGCCTGGGGATAGGTTTATGACAGTCATAAATACCTCTTCCCCCCTTTTTCCTCTCTCTCTACCCTACTGATGTTACATTAGAAAAACCCTTGGTTAACATAGAGATTCTGGGAACATCAGAAGGTGCGGGGAAATTAACAATATTCTGGTAATCCAACCAATTGAACATATGCGGTGGTACTTAATGAATTTGATGTCAGTTCGGTTGTCATCTGAGACATTCTCATCAATGATAAGATGACATAAACTCTACAGTGGAAAGTCAACACATCAGAGTTATCAGATTCACATGGAATTGTTGTTTAATTTAAATGTTTGAATATGAAATTATTTGTGATGGGATGAAATGTGATTTTAGCTTCTAAAATGTGAGATTTGGGTTTTCATAAGATAGGGCTCTGCTCAATCAGTGGCCGGCCTCGGTGAAGGGACATGGGCTATAAAACTTTTCAAACACGCCCTCCTCTCCCATCCTATATAAGCCCTTGACGACAATGTAACCTCCTGCTCCGAGGACGTGAGGACGACGGTCTGTTGTCAGAATGGTTCAGGTAATAACTACAGAACGAAGCCAACATCAGCGTGAGCTTTGGTTGTGAATGGTATGAACTTTGAACTCTTATTCACTACAGAAGTGATACCTCCTAGCTGTTGAGTTAGCAACTGCCGCTGCAAACGAGGGTTAGGAAGGAACAGACAGAGTATCCCGTCTATCACACAACGACGTTACTACAACGTACCCAATTGACAACCAAGGACATTCTTCAAAGGACAAAGGAATCGATTGGACAACACGGCCTTCCATCTACCACCAACCTACCGAAGCGCAGCTCAGAGTTGCATTTTCCTGTTCCAAATTGGCGGTAATTTAGAATGCATAAGATACTGTATTTACGATAGCACAGCTTCGCTCTTTGTTCCTCAGTCTTCCCACTCTTTCACTCAAACCCAGCCCCTTTTCTTTTGTGTAACAAACTGTCATATCTGCCCGCCAGGGACATTTTCCTTTATGACGTAATTTGTAATCAAGTTATGATTTAATTATGTGTATGTGTAATTCTGGGTGATTAGTTAGGTATTTAGTAAATAAATAATTAAACCCAATTTTGTATTGCTGATTCAAATTGTTAGCCAGGGTTCGTGCAGATAACCAAGAATTTACAACTTTCAGATGAGACTGAATTAAGATGACGATTAAAATTGACTGCTATTGATGTAAAATATTACTAGGTCTTTAAGAGTTTATTCGGAAGATAACAGCTCTATAAATATTATTTCGTGGTGCCCGACTCTCTAGTTAATTACATTTACATAATTAGCTCAATTAGGTAATATAAATTATTTTATAGAATAGCATGTCATATCACCTAATCCGGCATAGCCAAAGACACGACACCACCATGGCATTTTTTTGCCTTTACCTCCCTTATCTCACCTCATTTGCTCACATTGTATATAGACTTATTTTTCTACTGTATTATTGACTGTATGTTTGTTTTACTCCATGTGTAACTCTGTGTCGTTGTATGTGTTGAACTGCTTTGCTTTATCTTGGCCAGGTCGCAATTGTAAATGAGAACTTGTTCTCAACTTGCCTACCTGGTTAAATAAAGGTTAAATAAAAAAATAAAAGGTGTCATTTGGTTAGCTAGCTGAAATTGAATGACTGCTATCCACACTTAGCATATCTCTTAGTTGACAATTAAATGTATTTGGCATTGATCAAATAGGCGGGCAGGCTAGCAAGTTTCCATTCAGTTGTAAATATGTGGGAAGCAAGCTTCAGAAGGCCAACTAGCTGAAAATTTTTAAGAGGGCGCATCTAATGTTCCCTTGTTAGATTTTAGCTCATCTTGCTCTGTCGAGCATTTGTTGTGGATCTTGTTGATGTGCATAGGCTACTGAGTGCGAGAGCCTACCTTTTCCATGGTCGTTTGATCAGTAGGAACTGTAAAGTTCCCAAATGTAAGAGGACTCCAGAGGTATTCCATGTTTGCAGAAATCCATTCAGGTGTATTTTGTGGCTTTTTGCAAACACATTTTAGTGATCTAAAGTCGTGCTGTTACTACTGCCTGTAAACACACAGTCCAGGTCAAACTGTATGATGGTAGGCCCATGTGGCAAATGGCTTATTTGCATATAGGCCTACTGTACCTCTGATTGGTTAGACTCCTGTCCTGGACAAGACACGTGTTTTTTTATTAGGTTTTTATTTACTGCCGTGTCTATTAATTGTCCAAATGCACAGGCGCTTTCCCACGCTGTAGAATTGTCACAAATGCCTTACTATACGTCATTTTATGAATTTATGAAAACGACCATATCTCAAATGCTCGCTTGTCAGAAAATGTAGGTGTCATATTCTTCCTGGGGTTGTATATGAACAGATTTTTAATAAGATTTCATGTTGCTAAAACGCTGTTGGATCCACTTTAAAAATAAATAAAGATGAATCACCTTTAACCCTGATGTGTCCCTCCATCCATACTCTTTATCCACCAATTAACAGAATTATGAATTATATCACTCTGCATTAAACGCAAAGCAAATCAAACCCTGACTCCTCTGTCGGCTGATATTACTGGGGAAGACTGATGAAAAAAGTGTTGTTTCCCCTCTTGCACTAATGCATTACATCGGAGAATGTTACGAGTATAAGCTAAGACTAATGATTAGTTTATACACTAGCGCATGCCCCATACTGTATCTTCCACTCCGTGTGCATTCAGTGCAAGCACATACACCCTCAGCTCACACCCTCTGTATTTAACTAATAATGATGACCCGGAGGATTCAGAATTAGAGAGAGCATACTTAAATTCACACAGGACACCGGATAAGACAGGAGAAGTACTCCAGATATAACAAACTGACCCTAGCCCCCCGACACATAAACTACTGCAGCATAAATACTGGAGGCTGAGACAGGAGGGGTCAGGAGACACTGTGGCCCCATCCGATGATACCCCCGGTCAGGGCCAAACAGGAAGGGTATAACCCCACCCACTTTGCCAAAGCACAGCCCCCACACCACTAGAGGGATATCTTCAACCACCAACTTACCATGCTGAGACAAGGCCGAGTATAGCCCCTAAGATATCCGCCACGGCACAACCCAAGGGGGGGCGCCAACCCAGACAGGAAGATCACATCAGTGACTCAACCCATTCAAGTGACGCACCCCTCCTAGTGACGGCATGAAAGAGCACTAGTAAGCCAGTGACTCAGCCCCTGTAATAGGGTTAGAGGCAGAGAATCCCAGTGGAAAGAGGGGAACTGGCCAGGCAGAGACAGCAAGGGCGGTTCGTTGCTCCAGAGCCTTTCCGTTCACCTTCACACTCCTGGGCCAGACTACACTCAATCACATGACCCACTGAAGAGATGAGTCTTCAGTAAAGACTTAAAGGTTGAGACCGAGTTTGCGTCTCTCACATGGGTAGGCAGACAATTCCATAAAAATGGAGTAGGAGAAAGCCCTGCCTCCAGCTGTTTGCTTAGAAATTCTAGGAACAATTAGGAGGCCTGCGTATTGTGACTGTAGCGTACGTGTAGGTATGTACGGCAGGACCAAATTAGAGAGATAGGTAGGAGCAAGCCCATGTAATGCTTTGTAGGTTAGCAGTAAAACCTTGAAATTAGCCCTTGCCTTGACAGTGTAGGGAGGCTAGCACTGGAGTAATATGATCACATTTTTTGGGTTCTAGTCAGGATTCTAGCAGCCTTATTTAGCACTAACTGAAGTTTATTTAGTGCTTTATCCGGGCCGGAAAGTAGAGCATTGCAGTAGTCTAACCTAGAAGTAACAAAAGCATGGATGAATTTTTCTGCCACATTTTTGGACAGAAAGTTTCTAATTTTTGCAATGTTACGTAGATGGAAAAAAGCTGTCCATGAAACAGTCTTGATATGTTCGTCAAAAGAGAGATCAAGGTCCAGAGTAACGCCAAGGTCCTTCACAGTTTTATTTGAGACGACTGTACAACCATTAAGAGTAATTGTCAGATTCAACAGAAGATCTCTTTGTTTCTTGGGACCTAGAACAAGCATCTCTGTTTTTTCCGAGTTTAAAAGTAGAAAGTTTGCAGCCATCCACATCCTTATGTCTGAAACACAGGCTTCTAGCGAGGGCAATTTTGGGGCTTCACCATGTTTCATTGAAATGTACCGCTGTTAACATTGTGTTTTCGAATGACATCCCCAAGAGGTAAAATATATAGCGAAAACAATAGTGGTCCTAAAACGGAACCAAAATTTACAGTTGATTTGTCAGAGGACAAACCATTCACAGAGACAAACTGATATCTTTCCGACAGATAAGATCTAAACCAGGCCAGAACTTGTCCGTGTAGACCAATTTGGGTCTCCAATCTCTCCAAAAGAATGTGGTGATCGATGGTATCAAAAGCAGCACCAAGGTCTAGGAGCACGAGGACAGATGCAGAGCCTCGGTCTGATGCCATTAAAAGGTAATTTACCACCTTCACAATTGCAGTCTCAGTGCTATGATGGGGTCTAAAACCAGACTGAAGCATTTCGTATACATTGTTTGTCTTCAGGAAGGCAGTGAGTTGCTGCGCAACAGCCTTTTCTAACATTTTTGAAAGGAATGGAAGATTCGATATAGGCCGATAGTTTTTTATAAGAATTTGTTCATAACTGACTTGCCTAGTTAAATAAAGGTTACACACACAAACACACCACACTGACCAAAAAGTTATTTTGTTGGCATTTACGTATGTCCCCATTACCAGTAAAACATAATCAAAATCGATTTCTTTCACTTTCTTGCTGTGCTGTTTCGTTGGTAATTTGTTTAGTCGTTTCATTCTCAACCAGGATTTCTATGGAACGCCGTTTGGGTCTTGCGTGTCAAAAGATATACTATTCAACACTATTTGACCCGTCAAATAACACTATGTGATGTGTCAAATAAGTTTGTTGACCAATCAGGAGCTGAATATGGCTGCACATCACATAATAATTGAACGCGTTCATACATTTTTTTACGTAGTTATTACACATTGGTTACACTATCACTCGTATTTCATATGTCACAACGATTCATCGATACGTATGCTATGATGCTGGTAAAGTTGTCTCACGCACCTACAGTGCTGGTCATAACAAATAGCTAGCTAGCTCATGGATGCAAACAATGTTCTTTCCCAAAAACATAGCAAAATGACATAATCTGTTTCATTAGCGATGGTTAGCTAGCTAACTATATAGCTAGGCGTCATCATCGAAAATAACCCTAATTTATAAAACAGTTCTTATTTGATTAATGCTTGTTGGACCCATCTATGTGAAGCTAGTCACAATAAGAATTAGCCACAATAGTGGCGGTTAGCCTTCAAAATAAAAGTATGGCATAATTCTACTATTTGTATTCATTTGCATCACTTTTTTTGAAGGCAAACAGCAAATTCCACTATTGTGCCTAATCCTTATTGTGGCTAGTTTCACAACACATTACACGGTCCGGTCGAGCCTCACTAGTCAGATGAAGCTAGCTGGCTGCTTATAACGTTAGCTTTGGGCAACAGGGTTAAGTAGCTGGCTAGCTATTTATTTTCATTAACCGAAGTTCAATTTCAATAGGCGAACAACAAGTGGCAACCCAGCTAATACTTACTCACAAGGATTCCTAAATCATTGCTAAGAATAATGAAAATGACTACTGTTTCTACATGGTCATTGTTTTCAGGCTGGTTGTGTTGGTGCTACCTAGGTACCAAGTTAAAGCTAGCTACCCCAGAAGTTGCGGTCGAACAAATGATGCTTTATTACCAACGCGGTATTGTAAACACATTGTTCGTGGCTGGTGTTTGTTTGTTTGCTGACTTTTTTGTACAGCTTTGACAGTGCTATTGTATCTTTTTGACACGCAAAGACCCAAACGGCATTCCATAGTATGTATGTCGTGAAGATAATAGCAGTGATACTATTACTGTGTAACTCCGGTAGGGCAGCATCGGAAAACAGCGCACTTGGTAGTGTTAACCTGTGCTCGACCAGTCGGCAAAAGCCAACATCACCCACGACAGAGAACGGTTGATTGTCAAGGGTATTGAATTCCATTATCTTGGCTTTAATGATTTTCGCCTTTGAGTTGTCTCGCTGAAATTTTGTTACTCTTTCAAATGACTGCTTGACTTGCTCGATCCACACAGCAGACATTGTGGGCTAGTTTAGGAATGCTGTGTTGCACGTATAGTGCACAATTTTACGTGGCGTCATTACATCATGTACCTTCGTTATATAGGTATGCACGTCAGCTTCGACATCGGTTTTGCACATCGGCATTAAACTAGACATCGGCCGATACCGATGTTTGCATTGTTAGCTAATATCGTCCGATTCCGAGATGTTCACCGATGTATCGTGCATCCCTAAAAATAACCACACAAGCCACTTGCCAGCCAGCTATATATATCATGAATATGAAATAGTGTATGATCATCATCATCATCATCATCATGTTTATATGACAAATAATAAATATTCTAATTATGTTAAGCAAATCAACCAATGTGCTACATAACTATAGCTAGAGTAATTATTAATTATATTATTATAAAATTATACTAGGGAAGTTAAAAGATTATGGATATTAGATTATGAAGTTATTATTTAAAAACATTGGTGATAAATCACAATGTATTAAAATAAATGGACTAATCCGGTAATCGAGCTAACCATTTTGTTAGCTGTAGTTTATGATAGCCTAGTGAGTTTGCTAACAACATTATATTAATATAGGGTATAGTGAATGTATGCTACAGTATTTCTTACAGTATTCTATTCATTTGCCCTCATTACTGTATTATTTAGAGATAGTGTAGAGGAGCAGCTGTATCCCTGAAGTGACCTTCAACCTCACTGCTCTACAATACTTCTACTAAATAATCAAAGTAACAATTACTCAACGAGTCTGTGACCTCATTTTCTTTTTTTGGGGGGGACCTTTTATTTTTGGAGCACATTTTTTATTTTTATTTCACCTTTATTTAACCAGGTAGGCTAGTTGAGAACAAGTTCTCATTTGCAACTGCGACCTGGCCAAGATAAAGCATAGCAGTGTGAGCATACAACAAAGAGTTACATAGCATACATACCCCCCAAAACGTCAGTTCACGGCCCTGGAATATATTACAAATGTCACGCCCTGATCTGTTTCACCTGTCTTTGTGATTGTCTCCGCTCACCTCCAGGTGTCATCTGTTTTCCTCACTGGGTACTTATTCCTGTGTTGTTGTTCTTCTTGTCTGTTGCCAGTTTGTCAAGTCAACCAGCGAGTTATTCTGTTCTCTTGCTTTGTCCTTCGCTTTGTTTTCGCTAGTCGTCCCGGTTGTGACCCTTGCCTGTCTGGACTCTGAACCCGCCTGCCTGACCTTTCTGCCTGCCCTGACCTTGAGCCTGCCTGCCACTCTGCACCTCCTGGACTCTGACCTGTTTTTGATATTTTGCCTGTCCAGGACCATTCTCTTGCCTACCCCTTGGATTATAATAAATATCCAAATCGAACCATCTGTCTCCAGTGTCTGCATCGCCTTGTCCCCTTATAACAAAGGTAGAAGCATGTGTCTATGAATAATGTTGTAGGGATGATGTTGTTACAACCATTGAGTCTCAACCTTTATTTACTGATGTATTTTGTGTTCAGATGAGTGTTAGGAATAGAAGGAATTATGGTTACCATAATAGGGAACACTGATGCAGCCTCAGACACGTACCCTCAGAGATTATCCTCCCCTGTCACATTAGTGTGTTATGTTCTGTCAACCAGATCTTAAACAAATCAAGCCGTTACCTTGTTAACCTAGGATACGTTTTGGAGCAGGCCCAAGAGCTCTCATGAGTTACCGTTTAATCCAGGAATGACCTCTCTTTAAAATACTTTCCAATGTTTTCTGGCACCAAATCAGAAGATCACCTCATTAAAAGGCAATGTAATCCTTCACCTCTCCAGAACAATGAGGATTAGATCATATGGGGTTCACACCACTGTGCTTAATGTCTATGGTTTGGGGCAGCACCTGTCTAGACACCAAGTGGACAGTCTGGACGCTGTTCACCGGCCCTTCTGAACCTAAATGTGATTATCCTTTGAGGGTAACAGTCTGTGAGTACCATAAGCCTTTTGGTTTGTTTTATCACCTTTCCCAGGACATTTTGTATCACTATAACACCCTACCTCGATCAAAACAGGCAGTTCTTATATAAAGCTTCAGTCAAAATGATGAGGGATGAATTCAATCCAAATTAATTCCTCCCATCTTGTCTGTTCTCTATTTATAGATTCTTTACTGTATCTGACTGGAAGCGTTCTTAACTTGACTTGCAAAGCAGCAGCTCACCTTCAGAGAAGACTTTGCTTTAAATTCGACTCCTCAGTGCGCTGTTATCGTGTCATTTTGACTAATGTGCCCCACTGAATAGTGTCTCGACCAGCAACATGTTACAATAATGGAAACGAAAATGGGAGAATAAATCCTATTCAAGGACAACACAAGGCTAAAGAAAAAAGCCTATATGGCTCTAGAATCTCACGTTTATGGTAGAAACATTCTACAGTTTGAGAAGTCACCCAAAGTGAACTTATAAGTGAATTTAGAGAAACTACTCATACAAAGATCTAAAGACGAATAAGTTGAAGACGTGCTCAAAGAGAAGCAAAGTTTGAGGAATCGTTGTTGATTGACAGTGGAGGAGTTGTTGATTGACAGTGGACACGAGCCAACTCGAGCCGCACTGATTGCAAGGCAATGCAATCCGTATGCAATTGCTTCAAGAATGGCAGTTTTGCACTACAGGATTGAAAAGTAGGCCAGACAATTGTTTGATCACTTCTTCTGTGACTGTTTCTGTGCATTCCTTTGAAAGTATTTGTTTTGGTTTCTGTGTATGTGTGATTCACACCCTGATCAGTTCCACCTGTTTTTGTGATTGTCTCCACCCCCCTCCAGGTGTTGCCCATTTACCCCTGTGTATTTATACCTGTGTTCTCTGTTTGTCTGTTGCCAGTTCGTCTTGTTTGTCAAGTCAACCAGCATTTTTGTTCTCAGCACCTGCTTTTCCCAGTCTCTCTTTTTCTTGCCCTCCTGGTTTTGACCCTTGCCTGTCCCGTCTCTGAACCCTCCTGCCTGACCACTCTGCCTGACCCTGAGCCTGCCTGACCACTCTGCCTGACCCTGAGCCTGCCTGCCATCCTGTTACCTTTGCCCCACCTCTGGATTATTGACCTCTGCCTACCCTGAGCCTGAGCCTGCCATCCGGTACCATTGCCTCCTCTGGTTTACTGACCCCTGCCTGCCTTGACTTGTATTTTGCCTGCCCTGTTGGATTATTAAACCATTGTTAATTTGAGGTGTCTGCATCTGGGTCGTCTGGCCTTCATACCTGATAGTGATTGTTTGTTTATTCATTACATTTGTTGCCAAGCCGGTGAAATTCAGGAAAGGAGTCTCATTGAATGATGAACTTAGTACACTACTTTCCATAGATTTACTGAAATCCATACTCCCTTTGTCATTGCCAGGAGGGCTCTCCATAAGAAATCATTCAGAATTTTGACCACATACCATATCAATTGTTGCATCTTCACAGGAGGCTTTGCTAAAAATAATTATTTTGATATTGATACAGGGGTACTTTGTGGAGTGTCAGTGTCAGTCTAGCACTAGAAGGAAGTCTCCCAATAGAGAGTTCCAACCCCAGCCGGGCCTGAGGTCTCTAGGGGTCAAGAAACATGGCAGCCAACATGGGTGTCTAGATGAGCCTAGAGAGAGAGACTGAAGAGTCACCCAAACATGCTGTGTGCGGAGGGATCGCCTGCCGTAAACAAACAGGCACACGGATGGGCCCCAGAGACCCGCTGCAGCCCATATGTAGTATTTTCTTCAGAAACAACAGCTGTTGCATTTACCACATTTAAAAGTAACAAAACAACCCTCAGACAGTCATGTGATTGGACAGGGTTGATCATGAAGTTCAGTACACTGAGTAACTATCCCCATAGTAAGTTATTGCAGCCAGCTACACTATATACAGTATGTCGAAACCCCTTCAAATTAGTGGATTCGGCTATTTCATCTACATGTATAAAATCGAACACACAGCCATCTCCATAAAGAAACGTTGACAGTAGAATGGCCTTACTGAAGAGCTCAGTGACTTTAAACCTGGCACCGACATATGATGCCACCTTTTCAACAAGTCAGTTTGTCAAAATTGTGCTGCCCAGGTCAACTGTCATCGCAATTATTGTGAAGTCGAAACGTCTTGGAGCAACAATGGCTCAGCCACATAGTGGCAGGCCACACAAGCTCACAGAACGTGACTGCCGAGTGCTGAAGCATGTGGAGCAGTGGAAATGCGTTTTCTGGAGTGATGAATCACGCTTCCCCATCTGGCAGTCTGACAGACGAATCTGGGTTTGGTGGATGTCAGGATAACTCTACCTGCCACAATACATAATGCTGACTGTAAAGTTTGGTGGAGGAGGAATAATGGTCTGGGGCTGTTTGTTATGGTTTGGGCAAGGCCCCTTAGTATCAGTGAAGGGAAATCTTAATGCTACAGCATACAATGACATTCTAGACGATTCTGTACTTCCAACTTTGTGGCAACAGTTTGGGGAAGGCCCTTTCCTGTTTCAGTATGACAATTGCCCCGTGCACAAAGCGAGGTCCATACAGAAATGGTTTGTTGAGATCAGTGTGGAAGAACTTAACTGACCTGCACAGAGCCCTGAACGCTGACTGCGAGCCAGGTCTAATCGGCCAACATTTGTGCCCGACCTCACTAATGCTCTTGTGGCTGAATGGAAGCAAGTCCCTTTAGCAATGTTCCAACATCTAGTGGAAATCCTTCCCAGAAGAGTGAAGGCTGTTATAGCAGCAAAGGGGGAACCAACTCCTTATTAAGGTGTCCACATACTTTTGGTTATGTAGTGTACAATCAGAGCAGGTGGCCAGATGAGCTATAATGGGCTACTGGCTGCATTCTCTACAGCCCTGTCATAACCAATCCATGTTGATTACTGTACGAGTGTCTTGGAGCAGCATGGTAGAAACACAAACAAGCACACACATACACACGTTATGTTATTGTCATGGGGTTATTGTCATAATTTCCATTCAAAATCTTCCCTAACCCCTAACCCTAAATGGGAAATGTCCCCACGAGGGAGAATTCTCTATGTTTTACAATCCTTGTGGGGACATTTCGGGATTTTAGGTCCCCACAAGGATAGAAGAACCAACCAACACACACACACACACACACACACACACACACACACACACACACACACACACACACACACACACACACACACACACACACACACACACACACACACACACACACACACAAATTTCTAAACAGTCTGGTGGAGGCATCGTCCTGTCCTCTCCCCAGCCATGGAACGGAACGCACACTGTCTGATTACATAATCATCCAATTACTTTTACATCTCCCTGGTTTTCTCTCTTTACTCTCGGTTGATAAGGTTTTGTCCCTCCACACTCTGAAAAAAATAAGTATTATACTGTCGGCTCAATACATGACACTTGCATTGACTGATCTCACCCAAACACAGCAGATCATACATCCAACATCTTTAATTAACGCCGGCGTGCCTGCTCTTATATAGTGTTCTAATAAATACATTTCCAGGAAAAGGCTGGCTAAGTGTTGTTGGAATGTGTGCCAGTCAAATCATAACAACTGCGCCTGTCCATGTTTGACATATTGCCAGTGAAGATGACAGGTTAGTGCTGGAGATCAGCTGCACATGGATAGGAAGGAGCTCTTCAAAAGATATGTGAAGGGATGTGTATCCAGCATCTCCTTGAGGCTCTATGATCAACTGTCTGAAAGAGCTGCAAAACCTGGACCCGTACAAATCAGCTGGGCTAGACAATCTGGACCCTCTCTTTCTGAAATTATCCGCCGCCATTGTTGCAACCCCTATTACCAGTCTGTTCAACCTCTCTTTGGTTTCGTTCCGAGATCCCTAAAGATTGGAAAGCTGCCGCGGTTATCCCCCTCTTCAAAGGGGGGTGACACTCTAAACTGTTACAGACCTATATCCATCTTGCCCTGCCTTTCTAAAGTCTTTGAAAGCGAAGTTAATAAACAGATCACTGACCATTTCAAATCCCCCCGTCCCTTCTCCGCTGTGCAATCCGGTTTCTGAGCTGGTCACGGGTGCACCTCAGCCACGCTCAAGGTAGTAAACGATATCATAACCGCATCGATAAAAGACAGTACTGTGCAGCCGTCTTCATCGACCTGGCCAAGGCTTTCGACTCTGTCAATCACCGTATTCTTATCGACCTACTCAACAGCCTTGGTTTCTCAAATGACTGCCTCGCCTGGTTCACCAACTACTTCGCAGACAGAGTTCAGTGTGTAAAAAGCCTCTTTCACTCACACCGCCAAACTTACCCTAGTAAAACTGACCATCCTACCGATCCTCGACTTCGGCGATGTCATTTACAAAAACGCTTCCAATACTATAATCAGCAAATTGGATGCAGTCTA
This sequence comes from Oncorhynchus kisutch, assembly GCF_002021735.2. Classification (NCBI taxonomy): domain Eukaryota; kingdom Metazoa; phylum Chordata; class Actinopteri; order Salmoniformes; family Salmonidae; genus Oncorhynchus; species Oncorhynchus kisutch. The sequence continues at coordinate 41,594,655 of NC_034189.2, forward strand.
TCACAGTGGCATCCTTTTTGTTACAAAAGCGCCTTATACCACCCACCACTGCAATCTGTATGCTCTAGTCGGCTGGCCCTCGCTACATATTCATCACCAGACCCACTGGCTCCAGGTCATCTATAAGTCTATGCTAGGTAAAGCTCCGCCTTATCTCAGCTCACTGGTCACGATAACAACACCCACCCGTAGCACGCGATCCAGCAGGTATATCTCACTGGTCATCCCCAAAGCCAACACCACCTTTGGCTCCCTTTCTTTCCAGTTCTCTGCTGCCAGTGACTGGAACGAATTGCAAAAATCGCTGAAGCTGGAGACCTACATTTCCCTCACTAACTTTAAACATCAGCTATCTGAGCAGCTAACCGATCACTGCAGCTGTACATAGTCCATCTGTAAATAGCCCACCCAATCTACCTACCTCATCCCCATATTGTTTTCATTTCATTTACTTTGCTGCTCTTTTGCACACCAGTATCACTACTTACACACCATCATCTGCTCATCATCATCTGCTCATCTATCACTCCAGTGTTAATCTGCTAAATTGTAATTACTTTGCTACTATGGCCTATTTATTGCCTTACCTCCTCATGCCATTTGCACACACTGTATATATACTTAATTTTTTTTCTATTGTGTTATTGACTGCACGCTTGTTTATTCCATGTGTAACTCTGTGTTGTTGTTTCTGTCGCACTGCTTTGCTTTATCTTGGCCAGGTCGCAGTTGTAAATGAGGACTTGTTCTCAACTAGCCTACCTGGTTAAATGGGGCAGAAGGGTAGCCTAGTGGTTAAGAGCGTTGGACTAGTAACCGGTTGCAAGTTCAAACCCCCGAGCTGACAAGGTACAAATCTGTCGTTCTGCCCCTGAACAGGCAGTTAACCCACTGTTCCTAGGCCGTCATTGAAAATAAGAATTTGTTCTTAACTGACTTGCCTAGTTAAATAAAGGTAAAAAAATAAAAAATATCTAAAAAAATAAAGGAGAAATAAAAAAATAAAAAATAAAAAAACATCATTGAACTACAGTTTGAATGGAATTCTATTTCAATCTGCCACATCCTGTAACCGGACGGGAGGTGGGTGTCATGGCTCTACGGTGTATGGATAACACACAAATGAGGACAACATCTCATTATTTGACATCCTAGAGATTACTAAGAATAGTGTTCTATGCTGGGCATTATCCAATGTTCCTGGGTGCCTTCTAGATATAGGCTACGGACTCGTCTGCTCTGCACAGATGATTTGATTGTGATATTGATGTGGTTCCAGAGATGATAAACACTTCTCCGGAAGGATCTAATATTCTGCACAGACCTGGACATCATTTGTGTAGGCCTATCTGAGATACAGCCAATTTGTATTTTTTGGCCATGATGTCATATCTGTCCTCAATGTATTGCATGTTACCTCCAGAGGTGCCACCATCAACAATGTTGTAAATGACAGAAATACAGCAAAGGTTTCTGTTACAGTTTTTTTCGATTGCTAAACGACAGTGGGCACAACTGGAGTCACATGTGCAAAACTCTAACTACAGTCTGCACTACCAACAGTCACCTGAGCTAAACAGTTCACATCACCTGCAAAACTCATTCCAAGCAACACAACTCTTAACACATGGCTCAAAACACGCTCAGTGCAGCCAAACACTATGCACAACCCTCACTGAGATAACACACACTGTCACTCAGAACACACAGAGAGTAAAAACACTAGCATCAAACACCAATTCAGAAAATACAAACTTTTCATCTTTACAGTTTGAACAATTTCAGTGACTTCATACAAAGTAATATTTTCTTCAAAGAAAAGAGTGACATTCTTTCACATGATTTATTACATTTTTTAGAACATAACAATTCTTTAAGGTAAATTAAAATTTGCAGTTTGCTTCAATAGTCTGTAGTAATTTACGGAATTACAGTAATGAGAAAAAAAAGGTAGAAACTAAAAGTACATACTGTAATTCGAACAAATAATTGAGGGGCTAATCCTGCCTCTCTCTAGCATCAGGCCACAGGTTTTCTTCAACATCACATCTAATGTTTTCTCTTGCCATGCACCTGGGGAAGAACCTTCTGGAGTACCTTATCCATCCCTGGCAGTCCTCTGGACTCGTGTCCTCTCATCCGGCACGCATGGCTTCCAAAAGAGACATTTGGTCATGTGGGTGGTGACCAAACACTTTCCACCTCCAGGCAGAGAAAAACTCCTCTATTGGGTTGAGGAAGGGTGAATATGCAGGCAGGTACAAAACCATAAATCTGTGATGTGCTGCAAACCAATCTGTGACAGCTGCAGAGTGGTGAAAAGCAACGTTATCGCAAACTATGACAAAAACTTCGGGGTTTCTTACTGGCTCCTCCTGTTCTGTTGGCACTAGCTGAGCATAGAGCTGTGCTAGGAAAGCTATAAGCCTTTCTGTGTTGTATGGGCCAATGAGTGGTGTGTTGAGAAGCAAACCATCATTGGCCATTGCAGCACACATGGTGATATTTCCCCCCCTTTGGCCTGGAACCTCCACAGTGGCCCTTTGACCTATAACATTCCTTCCTCTGCGCCGTGTTTTGGCAAGGTTAAATCCAGCTTCATCGATAAATACAAATGAATGTGGTCTTTCCAGTGCTTCCACCTCCATTACTCTCTGAAAAACAGTAAGTGCACAGTTTTACTGTAGAAATGCTAGTGTTTTTTTTTTACTGTAAATATTTTGTATAGCTGTGTACGTAACCTCAGACGTCTTACCTGGACATATTGGTATCTTTGCTCTTTTACCCGTTCACTGTTTCTCTTGAACGGTACAGTGTATAACTGTTTCATTGTAACTTGGTGTTTCTTTAGGACTCGAGCAATAATTGTGCTGACAGAATGAACATTTTCAAATATATCATTATCAGCCAGCACTCTATCTTGAATCTCCCGCAGTTTTATTGCATTGTTGACAACAACCATGTCAACAATAGCATTTTCCTGCGCATCTGAAAATATTTTTCCTCTTCCCCCTGTTGGGGGCAGCCTTTGGGTCCTGTTGTAAAAATATATTTTACAGTCAAACTTACTGTAATATACATCTGTGTAAATATTCTATAATTGCAATACAAAATAGATTCCTGTAATGTTTTCATTTAATGTAAGGATGTAACTCTCACCTGTTTGCATGATGGAAAATTCGCATTACAGATGCCACTGTGGATCTTTGCAGATTGGGTTGCACCCTCAACCCTGCCTCTCTCAATGAGAGACCATGGTTCACAACATGGTCTATAAGTGTAGCCCTTATTTCATCTGAAATAACAGCTCTTTGTCTTCTTTGTCTTCCTCCACGCATCCGCCCTCTCCCTGCCACCCTTCTCCCTCCACGAACCCATCTTCCTTGTTCCATTTCCAAAATGAGTCTTTCTGAGCTCTACCTATATATACTGTAATATGTGTGTGTGTTCACTAACAAGTCTAAAACAAGACACCTGCTTAGCCTTTCAGCTGAAATTGCAATCAGCAGTGTTTGAAAGGCACAAGGCTGAAATCTATTCCGTTTTGAATGTGTGGTTCACAGTTTTGACAGCAGTGTGTTAGCATTTGAACAAAGTGCTGTAAATCCACAGTGTTGTGCAGGTTGTGGTTAAAGTCATGGGATAAGTGTGTAGAGTTTTGAAAACTGTGTTCAAGCAATGAAAAACGAACTAGAGTTTGGTCCACATGAACTGCTGCTGTGCAGACTGTAGTTAGAGTTTTGCACATGTGACTCCAGTTGTGTCCGCTGTCATTTAGCAATCGAAAAAAACTGTAACACTAGTCATATGTCAGTAGTTGCCAATCAGTCACAGTGTAAATAACATTACCTACCTACTGGCAAACACTGTTCGAATCAACTTTGTTTCCAAGTAATTTCAAGTAAATCAACTTGGAAAACTGATAGGATTTGCAAAAATTAATCGACGTAAAGGCATTTCATAATGTATTACCCAAATGTGTACCTAAATCCAATGACATTGTGAGATGTCATTGATTTCATACTGAATCCACTTTAGCTGACAGCTCAACCAATCACACGTTGAACTGACATCTGTGCCCAGTGGGTAGGAGGGATTGGTAATGCTTCTTGATCTTTCTCCATGGAGAGTAGGCAGATTGACTCTCATCACACCACTCTTCAGTTTTTAAGTCCTGGTTTTCAGCTCAGGATTAGAGCTATGTACTGAAATTAAATGTGAGTAGAGGTAAAGTAGACAAAACAAACGATGAAGACGTTGTATATTATGCTACGCTGGAAAGATGAGTTCAGATTGTATATGTCAGCGCCTGCTAGCAGTTTTCTTACGTCGGCAGCAGTAGAATAGATAATATTCATTCTGTCAGATTGACATTTTCAGGTTTTTCAATAGTATCCCATTCATACCAAGACTAAAATCTGACAAATGTAGCATGCCGCCAACTGTTTGCCAACTTTTTATACAGTACCAGTCAAAAGTTTGGACACACCTACTTATTCCAGGGTTTATCTTTATTTGTACTATTTTCTACATTGTAGAATAATAGTGAAGACATCAAATCTATGAAATAACACATATGGAATCATGTAGTAACCAAAAAAGTGTTAAACAAATCAAAATACACTACTGTTCAAAAGTTTGGGGTCACATAGAAATGTCCTTGTTTTTGAAAGAAAAGCAAAATTTTTTCCCCGTTAAAATAACATCAGATTGATAAGAAATAACTATGTCCACACTGTATTTCTGATTAATTTGATAAAAAAATAATGTGATTTTCTTTCAAAAACAAGGACATTTCTATGTGACCCCAAACTTTTGAACAGTAGTGTATATCTTATAGTTGAGATTCTTCAAAGTAGCCACCCTTTGCCTTGATGACAGCTTTGCACACTCTTCGAATTCTCTCTACCAGCTTCATAAGGTAGTGTCGTGTCTTGACAGTAGTCACCTGGAATGCATTTCAATTAACAGGTGTGCCTTGTTAAAAGTAAATTTGACCATCATTGCCATCATTACTTTAAGACATGAAGGTCAGTCAATACAGAAAATGTCAAGAACTTTTCCGTATTTCTTCAAATGCAGTTGCAAAAACCATCAAACGCTATGATGAAAATGGCTCTCATGAGGACCGCCACAGGAAAGAAAGAACCAGAGTTCCTTCTTCTGCAGAGGATAAGTTAATTAGAGTTACCAGCCTCAGAAAGTGCAGCCCAAATAAATGCTTCACAGAGGTAACAGACACATCTCAACATCAACTGTTCAAAGGAGACTGCGTGAATCAGACATTCATTGTTGAATTTCTGCAAAGAAACCACTACTAAAGGACACCAATAATAAGAAGCGCGTGGGCCAGGAAACATGAGCAATGGACATTAGACCGGAGGAAATCTGTCCTTTGGTCTGATGAGTCCAAATTTGAGATTTTCGGTTCCAACCGCCTTGTCTTTGTGAGACGCAAAGTAGGTGTGGTTCCCACTGTGAAGCATGGGAGGAGGTGTGATGGTGTGGAGGTGCTTTGCTGGTGACACTGTCTGTGATTTATTAAGAATTCAAGGCACACTTAACCCCCATGGCTACCACAGCATTCTGCAGTGATATGTCATCCCATCTAGTTCACGCTCGGTGGGACTATCATTTGTTTTTCATCTGGACAATGACCCAACACACCTCAAGGCTGTGTAAGGGCTATTTGACCAAGAAGGAGAGTGATGGAGTGCTCCATCAGATGACCTGGCCTCCACAATCACCTGACTATGAACTTCCAGCGCCGACAGAGATGGCCGCCTCGCTTCGCGTTCCTAGGAAACTATGCAGTTTTTTGTTTTTTTACGTGTTATTTCTTACATTAGTACCCCAGGTCATCTTAGGTTTCATTACATACAGTCGAGAAGAACTACTGAATATAAGAGCAGCGTCAACTCACCATCAGTACGACCAAGAATATGACTTTCGCGAAGCGGATCCTGTGTTCTGCCTTTCACCCAGGACAACGGAATGGATCCCAGCCGGCGACCCCAAAAAATGACTTCGTAAAAGAGGGAAACGTAGCGGTCTTCTGGTCAGACTCCGGAGACGGGCACATCGTGCACCACTCCCCAGTATACTTCTCGCCAATGTCCAGTCTCTTGACAACAAGGTTGATGAAATCCGAGCAAGGGTAGCATTCCAGAGGGACATCAGAGACAGTAACGTTCTTTGCTTCACGGAAACATGGCTCACTGGAGAGACGCTATCGGAGTCGGTGCAGCCAGCTGGTTTCTCCACACATCAAGTCCTTCTGTTCACCTGATTTAGAATTCCTCACAATCAAATGTCGACCGCATTATCTACCAAGGGAATTCTCTTCGATTATAATCACAGCCGTATATATTCCCCCCCAAGCAGACACATCGATGGCTCTGAACGAACTTTATTTGACTCTTTGCAAACTGGAATCCATACATCCTGAGGCTGCATTCATTGTAGCTGGGGATTTTAACAAGGCTAATCTGAAAACAAGACTCCCTAAATTGTATCAGCATATCGATTGCGCAACCAGGGCTGGCAAAACCTTGGATCACTGCTATTCTAACTTCCGCGACGCATATAAGGCCCTGCCCTGCCCTCCTTTCAGAAAAGCTGACCATGACTCCATTTTGTTGATCCCTGCCTACAGACAGAAACTAAAACAAGAAGCTCCCACGCTGAGGTCTGTTCAACGCTGGTCCGACCAATCTGATTCCACACTCCAAGACTGCTTCCATCACGTGGACTGGGATATGTTTCGTATTGCGTCAGACAACAACATTGACGAATATACTGATTCGGTGTGCGAGTTCATTAGAACGTGCGTTGAAGATGTCGTTCCCATAGCAACGATTAAAACATTCCCAAACCAGAAACCGTGGATTGATGGCAGCATTCGCGTGAAACTGAAAGCGCGAACCACTGCTTTTAATCAGGGCAAGGTGACCGGTAACATGACCGAATACAAACAGTGTAGCTATTCCCTCCGCAAGGCAATCAAACAAGCTAAGCGTCAGTATAGAGACAAAGCAGAATCTCAATTCAACGGCTCAGACACAAGAGGTATGTGGCAGGGTCTACAGTCAATCACGGATTACAAAAAGAAAACCAGCCCCGTCACGGACCAGGATGTCTTGCTCCCAGGCAGACTAAATAACTTTTTTGCCCACTTTGAGGACAATACAGTGCCACTGACACGGCCTGCAACCAAAACATGCGGCCTCTCCTTCACTGCAGCCGAGGTGAGAAAAACATTTAAACGTGTTAACCCTCGCAAGGATGCAGGCCCAGACGGCATCCCCAGCCGCGCCCTCAGAGCATGCGCAGACCAGCTGGCTGGTGTGTTTACGGACATATTCAATCAATCCCTATCCCAGTCTGCTGTTCCCACATGCTTCAAGAGGGCCACCATTGTTCCTGTTCCCAAGAAAGCTAAGGTAACTAAGCTAAACGACTACCGCCCCGTAGCACTCACTTCCGTCATCATGAAGTGCTTTGAGAGCCTAGTCAAGGACCATATCACCTCCACCCTACCTGACACCCTAGACCCACTCCAATTTGCTTACCGCCCAAATAGGTCCACAGACGATGCAATCTCAACCACACTGCACACTGCCCTAACCCATCTGGACAAGAGGAATACCTATGTGAGAATGCTGTTCATCGACTACAGCTCAGCATTTAACACCATAGTACCCTCCAAGCTCGTCATCAAGCTCAAGACCCTGGGTCTCGACCCCGCCCTGTGCAACTGGGTACTGGACATCCTGACGGGCCGCCCCCAGGTGGTGAGGGTAGGCAACAACATCTCCACCCCACTGATCCTTAACACTGGGGCCCCACAAGGGTGCGTTCTGAGCCCTCTCCTGTACTCCCTGTTCACCCACGACTGCGTGGCCACGCACGCCTCCAACTCAATCATCAAGTTTGCGGACGACACAACAGTGGTAGGCTTGATTACCAACAACGACGAGACGGCCTACAGGGAGGAGGTGAGGGCCCTCGGAGTGTGGTGTCAGGAAAATAACCTCACACTCAACGTCAACAAAACTAAGGAGATGATTGTGGACTTCAGGAAACAGCAGAGGGAACACCCCCCTATCCACATCGATGGAACAGTAGTGGAGAGAGTAGCAAGTTTTAAGTTCCTCGGCATACACATCACAGACAAACTGAATTGGTCCACCCACACAGACAGCATCGTGAAGAAGGCGCAGCAACGCCTCTTCAACCTCAGGAGGCTGAAGAAATCACCAAAAGCACTCACAAATTTCTACAGATGCACAATCGAGAGTATCCTGGCGGGCTGTATCACCGCCTGGTACGGCAACTGCTCCGCCCACAACCGTAAGGCTCTCCAGAGGGTAGTGAGGTCTGCACAACGCATCACCGGGGGCAAACTACCTGCCCTCCAGGACACCTACACCACCCGATGTTACAGGAAGGCCATAAAGATCATCAAGGACAACAACCACCCGAGCCACTGCCTGTTCACCCCGCTATCATCCAGAAGGCGAGGTCAGTACAGGTGCATCAAAGCTGGGACCGAGAGACTGAAAAATAGCTTCTATCTCAAGGCCATCAGACTGTTAAACAGCCACCACTAACATTGAGTGGCTGCTGCCAACACACTGACTCAACTCCAGCCACTTTAATAATGAGAATTGATGGGAAATGATGTAAAATATATCACTAGCCACTTTAAACAATGCTACCTAATATAATGTTTACATACCCTACATTATTCATCTCATATGTATACGTATATACTGTACTCTATATCATCAACTGCATCTTTATGTAATGCATGTATCACTAGCCATATGTATATACTGTACTCGATACCATCTACTGTATCTTGCCTATGCCGCTCTGTACCATCACTCATTCATATATCTTTATGTACATATTCTTATCCCCTTACACTTGTGTGTATAAGACAGTAGTTTTGGAATTGTTAGTTAGATTACTTGTTGGTTATTACTGCATTGTCGGAACTAGAAGCACAAGCATTTCGCTACACTCGCATTAACATCTGCTAACCATGTGTATGTGACAAATAAAATTTGATTTGATTTGATTTGACCTCAACCCAATTGAGATGGTTTGGAATGAGTATGACCTCAGAGTGAAGGAAGTGCAGCCAGCAAGTGCTCAGCATACGTGGGAACGCCTACAATACTGTTGGAAAAGCATTGCAGGTGAAGCTAGTTGAGAGAATGCCAAGAGTGTGCAAAGCTGTCATCAAGGCAAAGGGTGGCTACATTAAAGAATATAACATTTGTTTGCCACTTTTTTTTTTACTATATGATTCCAGATGTGTTATTTCATAGTTTTGAGGTCTTAACTATTATTCTACAATGTAGAAAATAGTAATTTGTTAAAATAGTAATTTGTTTTTAGAAAAACCCTTGAATGAGTAGGTGTGTCCAAACTTTGTCTGGTACTGTATCTGAAAGGTATTGTCGGTAACAAAGCCTGTACTTTTCTTCCGCCAACTGAGGTAGTAATGATTTGTATTATTTTTAAAAGTCCCGCCAACACCTCAGAATAAAACATCCCCTTTCATTTTACCGGCTTTGGTACACATTAAATCATGAACAATTAATTGTTGTCCGACATCAAACTTGTCCTTGTCAGTCACAGAAATGCTTGCAATGTATTTATTCTCTCCTTTCAATGTACAGTATGTAGTTCTGTCCTTGAGCTGTTCTTGTCTGTTATCACAGGAATCTCAAATTTGTTCTCGACTTTGACAGGTAAATATTTAAAGGCCCTTATATTTATTGATGGGTTAATATGCATATGTTTCTAACTTAAAGGGGAAATCAGCAGCTGCTATATCCATGTTTGTAAATGTAAATGAATGCCATGTTCTGTACCCATTGACTCTTATCGAACATGTATTTATAAATGCCGCTTAGGTCAACTGTCATATCCCTATCAGAACCCTAAATATAAGCTTGTCTTACTCCAATGTTCATAAGCAAATTAAATGTTAACAAACACAGTAAAGCATGGTGCTCTATTCATTCCCATATTGCGGTAGTTTAGCGTTACAGCGTGATTGAAATTGAAATTAAAGGCAATGTTCCCGCGTTAGCGGAGACTGCATTCACGGCAGATCAATCGGAAATAACCTTTCCATTTGATCTCTTCAGCTATAATTGTGATATCATGGATGGTCAGTCCTTGGATCCATCTATGAATTTGAGAGCGATTACATTTCTTGAGCCTCGTCCCTCTTTACCAAAACGCTTTGTTATTGTTTCATTTGCTGATTGTCCCTTTAAACTACTGCATTATTAGGCCTACTATTTAACCAACGAATGATGGGTTAATGTGAATGAGCATCTTCAGCTACACACACACCATATAGCCACTCTTTTCCAGATGAGCCCATGAGCAACTACACAAGCTGCTCTGCTGTGCCTCTTCTCCCGGAGTGGCAAAAAGCTATAGGCTACAATGTCTTCTTAGACATTAATGTTGAGCATGTCTTGCAATGATTAGAGTCCTATTTAGATAGCGGTCTTCTGCTACTATAAAAAAAAGGAGTTGGCGAGGAGTTGGCAATCAATGTGAATGATATCTTACAAAGAGGAGTGAGGGTACGAAACGAAGGTAAAACATGGATTTTTAAAAAAGTTACTTTTTCAAATCAGCCAACAAAGGATCATCGAGGTTTTTAATTTATTTACCTGAGCTGAAAGAGCCAATTCTAAGGCACATACAAGCACCTACAAACTCAACAGAATGGGGGCTCTGTTTCCAAATATCCCAATTTTGCTATATGACAGTGGTTCCACACATTCCTATGACATTCAAGTTGTGTGGGAAAAATATAAATATTTTATTGTCATATTCCATTATATTCTTACTATAAAACATGTGTTGACTGTGATCAGGGCAGGCGAATGTAAGTGTGTCTTGACTGTTTAAACAAAATAACAAATTGATTTCATTTGGATGGAGCAGCAATGCAGCCCCATAGGCTGCACAGGCAAATAACATAATTCAACTTAAAATATGCCACTCTATTATTTTGAAAGTACATTTTATTAGTGTTGTTTCTTAGGACCTGCCTAAACGAATGCAATTCTTTGTGATGGTGTATAATCAATGGATTTATTCAATAGCCCCTACTCACACTCCTCGTTATGGTGGAGATGACAAGATTATGTTATAATACTTTTATTGCATCAAATGGTTGTTTTATGCAACAGTAAGGGATTGTTAGAACTGTCATCTGTGTGTGTTTTACTGAGGATGGGACTCTGAGAGATAACATTGACTGGAGATTTACGATGTCTTTGATGTGATAAAACCTAAAGAGACCGCATTCCAGAGCAAGAGTTAATATTTCTGTTCTATAAGGTACCAGGGAGAGATGACCCCACGAAGATAACTGTTTTTACAGCAAATACTGTCTGCTGTGAATTATAAGTATCTTTCATACAAATCTTAACCTTTTGACCCATTCTATACATCTGTTTGTCATGTAGGTTGAAAGGGGTGTATCTTGGCTATAAAAGACCCTTGTACTTTTGTCTCATGGCTCTCAACGAATCATCTGAGGGTGATTTGTCGACCAGCCATCATTGTTGTAGAGCACGCAATCGATTACTTTATGTGTGCATTGTGTTGACCTGCTTCCTTATTAATAAGTGAATAAAGATTTAATTTAAATATAACTCTGACTTGTGTGATACGTTTGTCTGTCCTCATTTGACAGTAAAGAAATTAACCACCACATGCCAGCACATGATATATAAAAGGCTTATGTCTGCCCTCTGTCCCCATTGTCCTTGTCGATTATTGTCCCATGTCCGTTTGTCTTGTGAGTACCTGTGCTCCATTGTATAGGCTTTCATTCTACATGTTATTGTGCACTTGTTATTACGGGTCTCGTCCCGAGGTTTACACCTCGCTCTTTTGTTTGGATTTTGTTGTTTGTTTGTTTTGGGCTTTGTCCCGACGTTCTCATGACACACTTTATTTTGGGTGGAGAAATAAAAACCCTTATTACGTATTCCTCCGCCTGTCTCCTATCATTATACAGCGTGACAGAATAATCGACCCATCTAAATGGAGACAGCGGGAAAGGCCCGAGCTGGCGACCATATTAGAGACAGTCCAGCATCACGAGGACTGTCTCTCCAGACACGGCAGCGCCATGGACAGCATGCTGGCAACCATCCTGCCTTTTGGAGGGGAATGTGCAGTTCCTCCAGTCTTCAGCACCGGTCCCGGCACCAGCCCCCATACCACCACTACCTGCCTCCGTCCCATCTGAGCCAATCCGTAGAATACCCTTGTCCCCCCCCGGAGTGCTTTGACGGCTCGCCAGCGAGACGCAAGGGATTCCTTCTGCAATGCGACCTGTACCTTGCTCGCTACGCCGAGGCTGTCTCCGGGAGAGACAGGGTTGCCACCGTCATCTCGGAACTGACCGGTCAGGCCCTGGACTGGGGTGCAGCAGTCTGAAAAAGGGTGTACCCGAGGTCGAGTCCTACGAGCGGTTGACCCTCCTCTTCTGCTCAGTGTTTGATCATCCTATGGAGGGCTGAGAGAGGGGTGAATACCTACTCCGACTATGCCAGGGATCTAAGTTCGCCCTGGAGTTCCAGACCATCGCGCCCTCCACCGGATGGACGTGTTGGCTCTGGTCACCGTGTTCTGCAGAGGACTGCGGGAGGACTGTTGGCGCATGATCTATATGTTAAACAAGAGAAATGTTTGTTTTTCCAGCGGTCCATGTACTTTTTGGGCTACCTCATATCCACGGAGGGACTGAAGATGGAGGAGCAACGCGTCAGCGCAGTCAGGTCATGGCCCATTCCCAACTCTGTGAAGGCAGTCCAGCGATTCCTGGGGTTTTCCAACTATTTCCAAAGGTTCATCCAGGGCTTCATTACAGCAGTCGCGCCTCTTACCTCCCTCCTGAGAGGTGGTTCCAAGTGGCTTCGTTGGATGGCGACGGCAGAGAGGGCATTCGAGACACTGAAGGCATGCTTCACCACTGCCTCTGTGCTGACACTGAAGGTGTGGAGGTACTGGCTGGAGGGGTCCAAACACCCTTTCCTGGTGTGTATGGACCAACGCAACCTAGAATACATCAGGGCAGCGAAGAAGCTAAACCCGAGACAGGCCAGGTGGGCTCTATTTTTCGCCAGGTTCCAATTCACACTTTCCTATAGGCCAGGCTCGAAGACCGTGAAGGTGGATACCCTGTCTCGCCTCTATGATACAGAGGAGAGGCAGGGAGAGGAGACCCCCATCATCCCTCCGTTCTGTATCATCGCGCCAGTGGTGGACGTGGACGTGGACGCTGACATATGGCAGGCCCTGCGCACTGAGCCCGCACCTGAACAGTGCCTGGAGAACCGCTCCTACGCGCCCACGGAGGTGTGGGACCGCCTCCTTACCTGTCGGGTCATCCTGGGATAAGCCGTACCATCGCCTGCCTGAGAAGTACTGGTGACCCACCTTGGCTAGGGACGTCCGGGTTTATGTCTCTTTCTGCTCCATCTGTGCCCAGTCAAAGACACCCAGACAAATCCCTTATGGAAAGCTCCTTCCCCTGCTGGTTCCACAACGATTCTGGTCTCACCTCTCTGTGGACTTTTTCATTGATAGGGGGTCATCACTGTTCTCGTTGTTGTGGACTGGTTTTCCAAAGCTTGTCGCCTCCTTCCTCTGCCTGGGCTCCCGTCGGCCATGCAAACCGTGGAAGCTCTTTTTACGCACGTCTTCCAGCACTACGGGATCCCGGAGAACATTGTGTCAGACTGTGGCCCTCACTGTAACTCACACGTATGGAAATTGTTCCTGGGGGTCATGGTCAGTCTCACCTCCAGGTACCATCCTCAAGCTAATTGGCAGGTGGAGAGGGTCAATCAGGAAGTGGGCAGGTTACCAAGGTGTTACTGTCAGGACCAGCCGGGGGAGTGGGCGGATTTTCCACCTTGGGTTGAGTATGCGCAGAATTCCCCCCGCCACTCCTCCACTAACCTCACTCATTTCCAGTGCATGTTGGGGTAACAAAGCCTGTACTTTTCTTCCGCCAACTGAGGTAGTAATGATTGCTGTATTATTTTTAAAAGTCCCACCAACACCTCAGAATAAAACATCCCCTTTCATTTTACCGGCTTTGGTACACATTAAATCATGAACAATTCATTGTTGTCCGACATCAAACTTGTCCTTGTCAGTCACAGAAATGCTTGCAATGCATTTATTCTCTCCTTTCAATGTACAGTATGTAGTTCTGTCCTTGAGCTGTTCTTGTCTGTTATCACAGGAATCTCAAATTTGTTCTCGACTTTGACAGGTAAATATTTAAAGGCCCTTATATTTATTGATGGGTTAATATGCATATGTTTCTAACTTAAAGGGGAAATCAGCAGCTGCTATATCCATGTTTGTAAATGTAAATGAATGCCATGTTCTGTACCCATTGACTCTTATCGAACATGTATTTATAAATGCCGCTTAGGTCAACTGTCATATCCCTATCAGAACCCTAAATATAAGCTTGTCTTACTCCAATGTTCATAAGCAAATTAAATGTTAACAAACACTGTAAAGCATGGTGCTCTATTCATTCCCATATTGCGGTAGTTTAGCGTTACAGCGTGATTGAAATTTAAATTAAAGGCAATGTTCCCGCGTTAGCGGAGACTGCATTCACGGCAGATCAATCGGAAATAACCTTTCCATTTGATCGCTTCAGCTATAATTGTGATATCATGGATGGTCAGTCCTTGGATCCATCTATGAATTTGAGAGCGATTACATTTCTTGAGCCTCGTCCCTCTTTACCAAAACGCTTTGTTATTGTTTCAATTGCTGATTGTCCCTTTAAACTACTGCATTATTAGGCCTACTATTTAACCAACGAATGATGGGTTAATGTGAATGAGCATCTTCAGCTACACACACACCATATAGCCACTCTTTTCCAGATGAGCCCATGAGCAACTACACAAGCTGCTCTGCTGTGCCTCTTCTCCCGGAGTGGCAAAAAGCTATAGGCTACAATGTCTTCTTAGACATTAATGTTGAGCATGTCTTGCAATGATTAGAGTCCTATTTAGATAGCGGTCTTCTGCTACTATAAAAAAAAGGAGTTGGCGAGGAGTTGGCAATCAATGTGAATGATATCTTACAAAGAGGAGTGAGGGTAGGAAACGAAGGTAAAACATGGATTTAAAAAAAAGTTACTTTTTCAAATCAGCCAACAAAGGATCATCGAGGTTTTAAATTTATTTACCTGAGCTGAAAGAGCCAATTCTAAGGCACATACAAGCACCTACAAACTCAACAGAATGGGGGCTCTGTTTCCAAATATCCCAATTTTGCTATATGACAGTGGTTCCACACATTCCTATGACATTCAAGTTGTGTGGGAAAAATAGAAATATTTTATTGTCATATTCCATTATATTCTTACTATAAAACATGTGTTGACTGTGATCAGGGCAGGGGAATGTAAGTGTGTCTTGACTGTTTAAACAAAATAACAAATTGATTTCATTTGGATGGAGCAGCCATGCAGCCCCATAGGCTGCACAGGCAAATAACATAATTCAACTTAAAATATGCCACTCTATTATTTTGAAAGTACATTTTATTAGTGTTGTTTCTTAGGACCTGCCTAAACGAATGCAATTCTTTGTGATGGTGTATAATCAATGGATTTATTCAATAGCCCCTACTCACACTCCTCGTTATGGTGGAGATGACAAGATTATGTTATAATACTTTTATTGCATCAAATGGTTGTTTTATGCAACAGTAAGGGATTGTTAGAACTGTCATCTGTGTGTGTTTTACTGAGGATGGGACTCTGAGAGATAACATTGACTGGAGATTTACGATGTCTTTGATGTGATAAAACCTAAAGAGACCGCATTCCAGAGCAAGAGTTAATATTTCTGTTCTATAAGGTACCAGGGAGAGATGACCCCACGAAGATAACTGTTTTTACAGCAAATACTGTCTGCTGTGAATTATAAGTATCTTTCATACAAATCTTAACCTTTTGACCCATTCTATACATCTGTTTGTCATGTAGGTTGAAAGGGGTGTATCTTGGCTATAAAAGACCTTTGTACTTTTGTCTCATGGCTCTCAACGAATCATCTGTGGGTGATTTGTCGACCAGCCATCATTGTTGTAGAGCACGCAATCGATTACTTTATGTGTGCATTGTGTTGACCTGCTTCCTTATTAATAAGTGAATAAAGATTTAATTTAAATATAACTCTGACTTGTGTGATACGTTTGTCTGTCCTCATTTGACAGTAAAGAAATTAACCACCACATGCCAGCACATGATATATAAAAGGCTTATGTCTGCCCTCTGTCCCCATTGTCCTTGTCGATTATTGTCCCATGTCCGTTTGTCTTGTGAGTACCTGTGCTCCATTGTATAGGCTTTCATTCTACATGTTATTGTGCACTTGTTATTACGGGTCTCGTCCCGAGGTTTACACCTCGCTCTTTTGTTTGGATTTTGTTGTTTGTTTGTTTTGGGCTTTGTCCCGACGTTCTCATGACACACTTTATTTTGGGTGGAGAAATAAAAACCCTTATTACGTATTCCTCCGCCTGTCTCCTATCATTATACAGCGTGACAGAATAATCGACCCATCTAAATGGAGACAGCGGGAAAGGCCCGAGCTGGCGACCATATTAGAGACAGTCCAGCATCACGAGGACTGTCTCTCCAGACACGGCAGCGCCATGGACAGCATGCTGGCAACCATCCTGCCTTTTGGAGGGGAATGTGCAGTTCCTCCAGTCTTCAGCACCGGTCCCGGCACCAGCCCCCATACCACCACTACCTGCCTCCGTCCCATCTGAGCCAATCCGTAGAATACCCTTGTCCCCCCCCCGGAGTGCTTTGACGGCTCGCCAGCGAGACGCAAGGGATTCCTTCTGCAATGCGACCTGTACCTTGCTCGCTACGCCGAGGCTGTCTCCGGGAGAGACAGGGTTGCCACCGTCATCTCGGAACTGACCGGACAGGCCCTGGACTGGGGTGCAGCAGTCTGAAAAAGGGTGTACCCGAGGTCGAGTCCTACGAGCGGTTGACCCTCCTCTTCTGCTCAGTGTTTGATCATCCTATGGAGGGCTGAGAGAGGGGTGAATACCTACTCCGACTATGCCAGGGATCTAAGTTCGCCCTGGAGTTCCAGACCATCGCGCCCTCCACCGGATGGACGTGTTGGCTCTGGTCACCGTGTTCTGCAGAGGACTGCGGGAGGACTGTTGGCGCATGATCTATATGTTAAACAAGAGAAATGTTTGTTTTTCCAGCGGTCCATGTACTTTTTGGGCTTCCTCATATCCACGGAGGGACTGAAGATGGAGGAGCAACGCGTCAGCGCAGTCAGGTCATGGCCCATCCCCAACTCTGTGAAGGCAGTCCAGCGATTCCTGGGGTTTTCCAACTATTTCCAAAGGTTCATCCAGGGCTTCATTACAGCAGTCGCGCCTCTTACCTCCCTCCTGAGAGGTGGTTCCAAGTGGCTTCGTTGGATGGCGACGGCAGAGAGGGCATTCGAGACACTGAAGGCATGCTTCACCACTGCCTCTGTGCTGACACTGAAGGTGTGGAGGTACTGGCTGGAGGGGTCCAAACACCCTTTCCTGGTGTGTATGGACCAACGCAACCTAGAATACATCAGGGCAGCGAAGAAGCTAAACCCGAGACAGGCCAGGTGGGCTCTATTTTTCGCCAGGTTCCAATTCACACTTTCCTATAGGCCAGGCTCGAAGACCGTGAAGGTGGATACCCTGTCTCGCCTCTATGATACAGAGGAGAGGCAGGGAGAGGAGACCCCCATCATCCCTCCGTTCTGTATCATCGCGCCAGTGGTGGACGTGGACGTGGACGCTGACATATGGCAGGCCCTGCGCACTGAGCCCGCACCTGAACAGTGCCTGGAGAACCGCTCCTACGCGCCCACGGAGGTGTGGGACCGCCTCCTTACCTGTCGGGTCATCCTGGGATAAGCCGTACCATCGCCTGCCTGAGAAGTACTGGTGACCCACCTTGGCTAGGGACGTCCGGGTTTATGTCTCTTTCTGCTCCATCTGTGCCCAGTCAAAGACACCCAGACAAATCCCTTATGGAAAGCTCCTTCCCCTGCTGGTTCCACAACGATTCTGGTCTCACCTCTCTGTGGACTTTTTCATTGATAGGGGGTCATCACTGTTCTCGTTGTTGTGGACTGGTTTTCCAAAGCTTGTCGCGTCCTTCCTCTGCCTGGGCTCCCGTCGGCCATGCAAACCGTGGAAGCTCTTTTTACGCACGTCTTCCAGCACTACGGGATCCCGGAGAACATTGTGTCAGACTGTGGCCCTCACTGTAACTCACACGTATGGAAATTGTTCCTGGGGGTCATGGTCAGTCTCACCTCCAGGTACCATCCTCAAGCTAATTGGCAGGTGGAGAGGGTCAATCAGGAAGTGGGCAGGTTACCAAGGTGTTACTGTCAGGACCAGCCGGGGGAGTGGGCGGATTTTCCACCTTGGGCTGAGTATGCGCAGAATTCCCCCCGCCACTCCTCCACTAACCTCACTCATTTCCAGTGCATGTTGGGGTATTAGCCGGCCCTGGCACCTTGGCATTCGAGCCAGACCGAGGCCCTTGTGGTGGACGAGTGGTTTCGGCACACTGAGGAAACCTGGTGCGCTCTGAACACTCATCTCCAGCGGGCCATGCGTCGACACAAGGAAAAAGCCGACTACCATCAGGCCAGGTGGGCAGTGAAGCGCCGGTTTCTCTCCAGGCGACCGAGTCTGGCTCTCCACCTGGAAACTTCCCCTCCACCTGGAAACTTCCCCTCCGCCTGCCCTACCGGAAGCTGAGCCCGCGGTTTGTGGGTCCATTTAAAGTCCTGAGGAGGGTTAATGATGTAACGTACCATTTGCTGATTACCGCATTAACATGACTTTTCATGTGTCTCTCCTCAGGCCAGTGGTGCCTGGTCCCCTTGCTGAGGCTGGACCCAGTGACGCCCCGCCTCCACCTCTGGGTCATCGAGGGTGGTCCGGCATACTCGGTCCGTGAAGTCCTGGATTCGAGGCGTCGGGCGGGGTGTCTCCAGTACCTATCGTCTCCAGTACCTCATCGACTGGGAGGGGTACGGCCCAGAGGAGCGGTGCTGGGTTCCTGTGGTGGACATCCTGGACACTTCGATTTTCATCGACGGTGCCCTGACCGGCCCGCACGCGTCCCTGTATCAGCTGGAGAGCACCGCGTCCCTGTGTCACCTGGAGAGCACCGCGTCCCTGTGTCGTGCTGCGTCCCTGTGTCGTCCCTGTGTCTTCCTGATGCAGCGCGTCGGGGGGGGGGGGGGGGGGGGGGACAAGACAGTCTGTAATGAGACAAGACAGTCTGTGGTTTGTGGTAATGAATCCCATTCAGTGACACCTAGAAGGCCGGTGACGTAGACCTCTGGAGCTGGTGAACGGAATGAGCAGTTCCATTACTATGTCGGCAGGAATGTGCTAAAGATGGGACTGCTCGAAAGAGGGTCATATGAACATTGGCCACTTTTTTTTACAGGCAACATACCATAAATTGTTTGTGAAAAGTGTAAAGGTAAAGGCTATTCTAGAAAATCAAGGAGGGATTAAAACGTATTTAAAAAAAATGACATGCAGCATTCATTACCTTTTGGGATTTATTGAAATTGCATTTCATGTAATCAAATCACTTTTATTTCTAGGTTGGATTTACATTTATTATTATTTCAATTTTATTTGTATTTAACCTTTATTTAACTAGGAAAGCCAGTTAACTCTTGATACTACCCATCCCGGGTCCGGGAGCGTAATCATCATCTGACACTAATTAGCATAACGCAACAGACATAAATATTACTAGAAAATATTCAGATTCATGAAATCACAAGTGAAATATGTTGAAACACAGCTTAGCCTTTTGTTAATCACCCTGTCATCTCAGATTTTGAAAATATGAAATCCGAAAAGCAATCAAATTAAATCATTTACCTTTGATGAACTTCGGATGTTTTCACTCACGAGACTCCCAGTTAGATAGGAAATGTTCCTTTTTTCCAAAAAGATTATTTTTGTAGGCAAAAACGCCGAAAAATATTCCAAATTAGATCCATAATATCGACAGAAACATGGCAAACGTTGTTTATAATCAATCCTCAAGGTGTTTTTCAAATATCCATTTAATAATATATCCACCGGGACAATTGGCTTTTCAGTAGGACCGGGTGGAGAAATGGCTACCTCTGTATTTTACGCAAGAATCACTCTGAGAGCCATCAGGTGACCACTTACGCAATATAGTCTCTTACGCTCATTCTTCAACATAAATGCGTAAAACTACGTCAAAACGCTTCAGACACCTTGGGGAATACGTAGAAAAAGGAATCTGGTTGATAGCCCATTCACTGCTCAATAGGGATGCATTGGAAAGCAGAGCTTTCAAAACATGAATCACTTGGATTTTTCTCAGGCTTTCGCCTGCAATATCAGTTCTGTTATACTCACAGACAATATTTTTACAGTTTTGGAATCTTTAGAGTGTTTTCTATCCTAAGCTGTCAATTATAGGCATATTCTAGCATCTTGTCCTGACAAAATAGCCCGTTTACTTTGGGAACGTTATTTTTCCAAAAATGAAAATACTGCCCCCTAGTTACAAGAAGTTTTAAGAACAAATGATTATTTACAATGACAGCCTACCCAGGCCAAACCGGGGTAGGCCGGTTAAAAGAATGCTTTACATGTTGCTTGTCAGTGTGTGAATGTATCTTGGTAAGAAGAGTTTTTAAAATAAATTCCTGCATTGACATTTAGGATTTATGTGCCTAATATTGAATGAATCAAACGATGGTGCAATTATATATACAGTTGAAGTCTGACGTTTTCATACACCTTAGCCAAATACATTTAAACTCAGTTTTTCACAATTCCTGACATTTAATCCTAGTAAATATTCCCCGTCTTAGGTCAGTTAGGATCACCACTTTAAGAATGTGAAATGTCAGAATAATAGCAGAGAAAATCATTTATTTCAGCTTTGATTTCAATCATCACCTCCCCAGTGGGTCAGAAGTTCACATGCACTCAATTAGTATTTGGTAGCATTGCTTTTAAATTGTTTAACTTGGGTCAAACATTTTGGGTAGCCTTCCACAAGCTTCCCACAATAAGTTGGTTGAATTTTGGCCCATTCCTCCTGGCAAAGCTGGTGTAACCGAATCAGATTTGTAGGCCTCCTTGCTCACACATGCTTTTTCAGTTCTGCCCACAAATGTTCTATAGGATTGAGGTCAGGGCTTTGTGTTGGCCACTCCAATACCTTGAATTTGTTGTCCTTAAGCCATTTTGCCCCAACTTTGGAAGTATGCGTATTGTCCATTTGGAAGACCCATTTGTGACCAAGCTTTTAATGATGTCTTGAGATGTTGCTTCAATATATCCACATAATTTTTCTTGCTCATGATGCCATTTATTTTGTGAAGTGCACCAGTCCCTCCTGCAGCAAAGCACCCCCACAACATGATGCTGCCACCCCGTGCTTCACGGTTGGGATGGTGTTCTTCAGCTTGCAGGCCTCCCCCTTTTTCCTCCAAACATAATGATGGTCATTATGGAAAAACAGTTCTATTTTTGTGTCATCAGACCGGAGGACACTTCTCCAAAAAGTACGATCTTTGTCCCCATGTGCAGTTGCAAACCGTAGTCTGGCTTTTTTATGGCGGTTTTGGAGCAGTGGCTTCTTCCTTGCTAAGTGGCCTTTCAGGTTATGTCGATATAGGACTCGTTTTACTGTGGATATAGATACTTTTGTGCATGTTTCCTCCAGCATCTTCACAAGGTCCTTTGCTGTTGTTCTGGGATTGATTTGCACTTTTCACACCAAAGTACGTTCATGTCTGGGAGACAGAACGCGTCTCCTTCCTGAGAGGTATGACGGCTGAGTGGTCCCGTGGTGTTTATACTTTTTTTTATACTATTGTTTGTACAGATGAACGGGGTACCTTCAGGCATTTGGAAATTGCTCCCAAGGATGTACCAGACTTGTGGAGGTCTCCAATTTTTTGTCTGAGGTCTGGTCTGATTTCTTTTGATTTTCCCATGATGTCAAGCAAAGAGTTTGAAGGTAGGCCTTGAAATACTTCCACAGGTACACCAACAATTGACTCACATTATGTCAATTAGCCTATCAGAAACTTCTAAAGCCATGACATCATTTTCTAGAATTTTCAAAGCTGTTTAAAGGCACAGTCAACTTAGTGAATGTAAACTTCTGACCCACTGGAATTGTGATACAGTGAATTATAAGTGAAATAATCTGTCGGTTAACAATTGTTGGAAAAATGACTTGTGCCTTGCACAAAGTAGATGTCCTAACTGACTTGCCAAAACTATAGTTTGTTAACAAGAAATTTGTGGAGTGGTTGAAAAACAAGTTTTTATGTCTCCAACCTAAGTGTATGTAAACTTCTGACTTCAACTGTATATATTTATTTACAAGTATATTTCCTGAATGAATCCTGTTATAATTGAAATTGAACCATAATTAAAAGATCAGATTGTTGTATAATTAACTTGTCATTCAGTATCTACATAACAGATTTGATGAACTGGCATCATACCAGCTTGTTTGCATAGCAACAAGCACCAATTGCGTCACACGTGTTGTTGCTTGCAATTAATTTTCTGTCGCCATCAAATCAATAGAATCTGCATTGCAGTATTTACATGAAAGCTCTTCACCCTATTCATGTCCACATCCCGGTTCAACCCTAACCCTTTCCCCAACCCTAATGTTAGCCGTAACCCTACACTCTAAAAAGAAAAGGTTCCTGGGCTATCCTTTTGGGGTTCTTCAAATTGAAACTGTGGGGGAACCCTCCCCTATTATTATTAATAATATGCATAACAACAACAACAATAACACAATATTTTTGTTATCAGTGTTTATTATGATTTTAGTGGCAAATCAGAATCATTAGAATAACAGGTGTAGGGTGAAGTCTGTGAATCCCCAAAATAGTAACTATACATGTGATTTACAAAACGTGCACATGGTAGTATTCATACCTTGGTTTTGTGGTAAATGGGAATGAAAAAAACAAACAAACGGGTTGATAATGGTTTCAAACACATACTATACCTTGTCCATAATGTAGAGGCCTCTGGGATTTTCATTGAAGAGGTAAGGGATGAGGAAGATGGCTGCTGACTGAGTCCTATAAGGTTTTAGAGAAACCGTTAATTAAAATGAACTGTAGATGATGCATGTGATCTGCAGAACATACCAATACCAATTTACATACCTTTGTATGCCTCCTTGTCAGTACCTGCAGACTCAGACACACACACACACTAAAGTCAGCAGTCATCTGATCCCAATGCAGCTAGCCTTCAACATACTCTTACCTCTGTTGATTGATATCCATTGAATTGTATCCATTTTTTGTTCTAGAAAGAATTTTAAAAGGGAGAAAGTGTCAAACAACAGCCATTTACAAAAATACGAAAAGATGGATGGTATCATCATTAAACAATATCAATATATATCATACAAGGGACAAACCTTACCTTAAATTGAGATATTCTTTTTTTTCAGTTAAGTGCCTGCACCTGCTGTCGTCTCAAATTTAAATCCAAATGTTTCAGCTGCAAGAACCCCCACCAACTAAGGAGTTCCTCGATGAAACCCACCCCCTATGGGGTTCTTGGAATAATCGTTTGGGGGCATTTTTCAGTGCAGAGAACCATAAGGTTCTTCGTGGAACTTTGAAGATTTTAGAAAAACCCTTGTTGAACCCCTCGTTTTTAGAGTGTAACCCCAGTATAGGTCACTCCAGGTCATTCTAGCAAACAACCATGAAGGAAGAGAGAAGATTTAATACATCAAGACATGTGGTTGCTGTTTCCTCTGGCTGCTTTTTCCACAGAAACTCTCTCAGAGCCATGGATTAAAGGTTCTAGCCTGAGGTATTAGGTAGAACTGAAGTCCAGGCCTGTTTCATGCCTCTGCCTTCAATTTCCAGTTGGTCTATTTTGAACCCCTACCACCTTTCCACCCTGGAGATAGATAGATAGATAGATAGACCATTTTCAACACGTTTTTTTCCCATTCGATCAATCAATCAATCAATCTCTCTCTCTCTCTCTCTCTCTCTCTCTCTCTCTCTCTCTCTCAGGTCTGAGGTGCTCTTTAAGCTAATTTACTTTACTTTATTTTCCTTTTCTTCTTTTCTTTTAACACTCCATTTATAGACCCTTAAAATTCCCATTCATGAATGAACACAATATGTTGGATAAACAGAAGGTGCCATGGTGCTGTAGGCTGCATCCTAAATGGCACCCTATTCCCTATATACTGCACTACTTTTGGCTAGGGCCGTAGTGGGGAGGGAAAGGGGATACCTAATCAGTTGCACAACTGAATGCATTCAACCGAAATGTGTCTGCATTTAACCCTCTTAATCAGTATGTAGGGAATAGGGTGCCATTTGGAATGCATCCTATGTTATATAACCTCTTGACCTTCTCCCTTATAGTTAACTGTTCTGCTGTAACTCCCAGATCATGTCTCCTTGGGAACTGGCTGTGGCTGCACACATTTTGACCCTCAGTTGCACTATAGGAGAGACTGGAACATACAGCACTGTAAAAGGTAAAGGTTACTGCAGATTATATTAGCATGAAGGGTATTTGACCATTGGGCAGTGCAATTGGGCATTTATCCTGGTTATGTTCAATAGCCCATCTTTTTAAATATAATTTAGTGTTATTCTGAATAACCTTAACTAACACATTGTACAACTGGAGACACTCCATAGTTTGGGATATTTAATGGAGGTACAGTAGCACCACAGCAAGGCTTTCTTTCTTTGTACTTTGGAGGAAAATCTGTGTTTGATAAACAAACGGAAAATGTATTTTATTTGTAGATTTGGATGGTATTTTCCCTTGGAGGGACGATCGATCGAGGGTCTAATTCAATTCCCTCTCCCTCACACACACACACACAAGCAAACGAAAAGAAGCAAAACCCCAAAAGAAAATGATTCTTCCAGACTCCCTATTTTCTGACTGTTTGATCTGGCTACCAGTGATAATCCAATCACAGCAGACACAGCACAAGAGGCCATCTACGGACAATTTCACCCCTGCTAATGATTTATTTTTTATGTTCTGTTCTGGTTTTTATTTATTTGAGTCCACCAGGATTCTTTCCATCTTCTCTCCATCTTTGTTCGTTTGTTGTTGGATGATCGGGAATGTCTCAATCAAATTGTCTATTACCCCAGAATTCTACATAAATTCTGTGCCACACTTCCTTTCCAACTTGGCATTCGAAACAGCTCTGAATAATTTCCCCCGGCCTTTCCAGCATACAATATCACTTTTCTCCATCTTCAAAATAGGACTGACATTGTATATCCATTGTATAGGGAGAATGTATTGGGTGATTGTATAGGGAGAATGTATTGGGAGATTGCATAGGGAGAATGTATTGGGAGATTGTATAGGGAGAATGTATAGAGAGAATGTATTAGGAGAATGTATTGGGAGATTGTATAGAGAGAATGTATTGGGAGATTGTATATGGAGAATGTATTGCGAGATTGTATAGGGAGAATGTATAGAGAGATTGTATAGGGAGATTGTATAGAGAGAATGTATTGGGAGATTGTATATGGAGAATGTATTGGGAGATTGTATAGGGAGAATGTATTGGGAGATTGTATATGGAGAATGTATTGCGAGATTGTATATGGAGAATGTATTGGGAGATTGTATAGGGAGAATGTATAGAGAGATTGTATAGGGAGAATGTATAGAGAGATTGTATAGGGAGAATGTATAGAGAGATTGTATAGGGAGAATGTATAGAGAGATTGTGTAGGGAGAATGTATAGAGAGAATGTATAGAGCGATTGTATAGGGAGAATGTATAGAGAGATTGTATAGGGAGAATGTATAGAGAGATTGTATAGGGAGAATGTATAGAGAGATTGTATAGGGAGAATGTATTGGGAGATTGTATAGGGAGAATGTATAGAGAGATTGTATAGGGAGATTGTATAGAGAGATTGTATAGGGAGAATGTATAGAGAGAATGTATAGGGAGAATGTATAGAGAGAATGCTTGAGGTGTTTGGACTACTTTGACTTTGACAACGTGTCTGTATTCTTTTTAGTGGAAGGGCATACAATATTCTCAATGCTCATATGGAAGTGAGAAGAGAAATGTAACACTTTTATCACAAAGGATTCTTTAATACCAAACACAAATCCATGGAAGATAACTTGGCCCTCGTAAATTAAATCATTTTATATGGAGAGCAATGACTTCATCTGAAATCAAATAATTCATACCTGTAATGCATGAATGTTTAGTTTCAGGACCGGACTGAGGAGTCTTCCATTCCAACTCATGTTTCTTTCAAAGACTAATCAATCTTATATTGCAAACAATACTTGAGGGATGTAATGGATACCCGGTCCAGTCTGACTCATACATGTATCTGTCTTAATAGATCCCAGACTGAGGCATGGGTATCTGCCTGAGGGTTGAAAGAAAATGAAAACCAGAAATTAAATGTAACCGCTGACAGTCAGTGATTTGGAAATGTCAATTACAATCTAGGACTATGCATGCTAAAGTAATACCTACTGTATTAAATGTAGATGTTTAGTTATTTTCCTCCCAATTTATCTCCCAGTTTATTTCTATAGAGGATATCCCGTTCTTTATACGTTAGCAGCCATACACTCTTAGAAAAAAGGGTTCCAAAACGTTTCTTCGGCTGTCCCAAAAGGAGAACCATTTTTGATTGCAGGGAGAACCCTTTTGGGTTTCATGTAGAACCATCTGTGGAAAGGGTTCCTCATGGATCCCAAAAGAGTTCTACATTTTTCTAGATAGCACCCTTTTTTCTAAGAGTCTAACAAGATGGTAGAGATGAGCAAAAGAAAGCAGATATCAGACAGAAAGACAGGAATCCTACCTGGGCTAATAGTGTGGAGCTGACTAGTATCAGCAGTTGCATATTGATCTGAGGCTTTTGTATTGACACGTTATTAAGGTCCTTTGAGGTCCTAAAGTGTGTGTGTGTGACTGTGTGTGCGGTGGTTGAACTCTTCCACCCATCAAGATGCTCCTCCAGATATAGGACAACATATTGACAGTTGTGTATTCCTCCTCCTGCTCCTCTGCTTTTTCTCCCAAGTGCCCAAGGGCATCATGGTCCAAAATCATACTCTTAGCAATGTATGTGTGTGTCAGAGTCGTGTGTATAGGTGGCAGGGAAGTCAGGCGCAGGAGTGTAAAACGAGTGTAATGGAGTATTTTTAATATATGTCCACTAAACATGCTCCAAACACTAAATGTACTGTACATACACATTACACATGGGTACGAGGACCCCGTCGCACACCTATACAAACAACACTGACATAAAACAATCTCTAACAAAGACATGAGGGGAAACAGAGGGTTAAATGCACAACAGGTAATGAATGGGATTGAAACCAGGTGTGTAGGAAGACAAAACCAATGGAAAATGGATCAATGATGGCTAGAAGACCGGTGACGTTGACCGCCGAGCATCGCCCGAACAAGGAAAGGCAATGACTTCGGCAGAAGTCCGGCAGGGCAGGCGGAGGGGCAGGTTTCGGGTCGAGAGCCAGACCCTGTCCCCTGGTGCGAACACCGGGGGCCTCACTGCAGTGACGGTCTGCACCAACTTTCTGGCGCGCTGAAGGTGGACGTGGGCTGCCTCCCAGGTTTCCTCCGCGCGCCGGAACCAATTGTCCACCTCAGGAGCCTCAGTTTGACTCTGATGCCAAGGAGCCAGAACCGGCTGCTACCCTAATACACATTGAAAGGGAGAAAGGTTAGTGGAGGAGTGACGTAGCGATTTCTGGGCCACCTCTGCCCAGGGCACGAACTTCGCTCACTCCTCCGGCCGGTCCTGGCAATAAGACCGCAGAAACCTACCCACATCCTGGTTAACTCTCTCCACCTGCCCATTACTCTCGGGGTGAAAACCTGAGGTAAGACTAACTGAGACTCCCAGACGTTCCCCAAGGTTGTAGCTTACCTCTGGGCAGGTGTCTAGGAGCCTTGCACTGGGCGCACACCGAGCAGGAGGAAACATAAATCCTTACGTCCTTAGCTAAAGTGGGCCACCAGTACCTCCCATCAAGACAGTGCATCGTCCGACCTATCCTAGGATGACCAGAGGAGGGTGACGTGTGGGCCCAATAGATCAATCGGTCGTGGACAGCAGACGGAACGTACAGATGACCAGCTGGACACTGAGGGGGGAGAGGGCTCTGCACGTGACACCCGCTCAATGTCTGCATCCAGCTCCCACACTACTGGCGCCACCAAACACAAAGCTGAGAGTATGGGAGTATAGGAGTGGGATCCATGGACCGCTCCTCTGTGTCATACAGCCGGGACAATGCATCTGCCTTAACGTTCTGGGAGCCTGGTCTGTAAGAAAGAGTAAACACAAAACGAGTGAAAAACATGGCCCACCTTGCCTGACGAGGATTCAGGCTCCTCGGTTCCCGGATGTACTCCAGATTGCGATGGTCAGTCCAGATGAGAAAATGGTGTTTAGCCCCCTCAAGCCAATGCCTCCACGCCTTCAAGGCTTTTACGACAGCTAACAGCTCCCGGTCCCCCACATCATAGTTTCGCTCCGCCGGGCTGAGCTTCTTCGAAAAGAAAGCACAGGGGCGAAGCATCGGTGGCGTACCCTAACGCTGAGAGAGCACTGCTCCTATCCCAGCTTCGGATGCGTCCACCTCCACTATGAATGGCAAAGAGGGATCCGGATGAGCCAACACAGGAACCGAGGTAAACAGAGTCTTCAGGTGCTTAAAAGCCCTGTTCGCCTCAGCCGACCACTGCAAGCGCACCGGGCCCCCCTTTAGCAGTGAGGTAATGGAAGAAGCAACCTGACCAAAACCCCGTATACCCTAAATAATGCTGCACCTCCTTTACCGTGGTTGGAGTCGGCCAATTACGCACAGCTGCAATGCGGTCGCTCTCCATTTCCACTCCTGATGTGGAAATCTGATGCCCTAGGAAGGAGTTGGACTGATGAAAGAACAAGCATTTCTCAGCCTTGACATATAGATCATGTTCAAACAGGCGACCAAGCACTTTGCGCACCAGGGACACATGCTCGGCTCGTGCAGCGGAGTATATCAGGATATCATCGATATACACCACTACACCCTGCCCGTGCAGGTCTCTGAAGATCTCATCTACAAATGATTGGAAGACTGATGGAGCATTCATCAACCCATATGGCTTGACACGGTACTCATAATGACCTGAGGTGGTGCTAAATGCTGTCTTCCACTCATCACCCTTCCGAATACGAACCAGATTGTACTCACTCCTGAGATCCAATTTTGTGAAGAAGCGTGCCCCGTGCATTGACTCAATAACTGTACTTATAAGAGGTAACTATATTTCACCGTGATTTTATTGAGACCTCGATAATCAATGCACGGGCGTAAACCGCCATCCTTCTTGTTCACAAAAAAGAAACTCGAGGAGACGGGTGAAATGGAGGGCTGAATGTACTCCTGACGCAGGGATTCGGAGAGATATGTCTCCATAGCTATCAATACACGTGACTCCTGGGATATGCAGCGTCTACCAGGAGATCTATCGCACAATCCCCCCATCGATGGGGTGGTAATTGAGTCGCCTTCTTTTTACAGAAGGCGAGAGCCAAATCGGCATATTCTGGGGGAGGTGGCGCAAGGTGGAGACCTGGTCTGGACTCTCCACCGTAGTAGCACCAACGGAAACCCCTAAGCACCTACCTGAGCACTCTCGCCACTACCCCGTGAGAGCCCTCTGTGGCCAAGAAACAGTGGGGTTGTGACAAGCTAACCAGGGTAGGATTAGCACCACAGAATACACAGGAGAATCAATAAGGAAAAGACTAATCTTCTCCTTCTGACCCTTCTGTGTTATCATACACAATCTATCTAAGGCATATCTAAGGCATGAACAGGGAAAGGCATATCCACAGAAACAATAGGGATCCCTAAACTATAAGATAAACTTTTATCAATGAAATTCCCAGCCGCGTCTGAATCTACTAGCGCCTTATACTGGGAATGCAGGGGGGAGACATAGCCTAATAGACATGTCCACCAGCTGGTCGAAGGTGAGGGTGGTGTCTCTACAGGCCAGCTCCCGACGTACGTCCTTACATAGACTACAACGGTAATGGTCGATCAGGGCCCTGTCGCTCCATCCAGCGCCGGCAGCCAGGGTCCTAAACTCCAGAGCAAACTTCTGTGCACTCCTCGTCTCCTGCCTCAGATGATAGAGGCGCTCACCCGCCGCTCTGCCTTCTGGTGGATGGTCGAATACTGTCCTGAAATGGTGGGTGAACTCCTCAAAATGGTCCAATGCCACATCCTCCACTCTACACACAGCGCTGGGTGCAACTCCTCACGGTCCGATGGAACTGGGGAGACCGTGGCCAGATACAAATTTAGTTTAAGGAGAAAACCCTGGCAGCCAGCAGTATCTCCGTTGTATCCCTTGGGTAGAGATACATGGATCCTGTTAAGTTCAGGAGGGGGGAAAGCGTTCAAGGAAGATCCCAGTTGTGGTGGTGGAGGCGATGGAAAAACTGCTTGTCTCTCCCAGTGGTCCATACTCTGGACAACTCGATCCATGGCGGCGCTCAGACTGTCAATCTCCTCCGCTTGTTCCATGATGCGTTCCTCCACCTCCATGAGCGAAGTACCTTCTCCTGCTGACTTCATATTAGGTCAGAGATTCTGTCAGAGTCGTGTGTATAGGTGGCAGGGAAGTCAGGCGCAGGAGAGTAAAACGAGTGTAATGGAGTCTTTTTAATATATGTCCACTAAACATGCTCCAAACACTAAATGTACATACACATTACACATTGGTACGAGGACCCCCGTCGCACACCTATATAAACAACACAAAACAATCTCAGACAAAGACATGAGGGGAAACAGAGGGTTAAATGCACAACATGTAATGAATGGGATTGAAACCAGGTGTGTAGGAAGACAAGACAAAACCAATGGAAAATGAAAAATGGATCAATGATGACTAGAAGACCGTTAATGTCGAACGCTGAGCACCGCCCGAACAAGAAGAGGCAACGACTTCAGCAGAAGCTGTGACAGTGTGTTACCATAGCCCCTGACCCCTTAACAGTACACAAGTACGCACACAACTGACCATTTCACCTTGCCGACCGCAAAACATATCGGCAAACAAAATGTCATTGATTAAAGTATTATGAATCCAATAAACTATTGACACTTCCTGAAGGTTAGGATACACTATGTGAATGGACTACAGAATACATCACCTCTACTATGTATTGTTTTCTGTCAATATGACATTTAGGGGTAAGCTACCACAAACATGAAATAGAAGAGAATGCATGATTGGTTGCTATGGTGAGGAATTGGCTGCTCAGCGTTGTCAAAGCAGATGTTTTATTAGAGCTGAAGAAGTCATGCTCAATAATAATCATTAAAGGGAATATGAATCCCATGGTGACTGGCTCGACTGCAGTGTACTTTCCCCATAGTGAATTGATGGATGTCATGAACCTGTTAATGATGATCATAAGGGAGATGGAGGGATAGATACTGTATAGGTCTGTGTGATATGAACAATGGTCAGTGGAGAGTTAGGCAGTCAGGAGATGCAAGGGTTGAAGGTCTGTAGAAGATGGATACGACTCTCTAGGCTAATGTCGTATTTACATGCAATACTGCATAAAATTGTGCTTTCACATTATTCAATGACAACAGTAAGTGAAAAATGAGCATACGGTTAATAACAAATGTTTCTTTCGAATGGGAAGAATGTGCTCAGCTCGTTAGCAAAATTAATCAACCCAAACAAAGCA
Organism: Oncorhynchus kisutch; assembly: GCF_002021735.2. Classification (NCBI taxonomy): domain Eukaryota; kingdom Metazoa; phylum Chordata; class Actinopteri; order Salmoniformes; family Salmonidae; genus Oncorhynchus; species Oncorhynchus kisutch. The sequence goes on from NC_034189.2 coordinate 41,626,628, forward strand.
CGCTTCACTTCAGTTAGTCTCAATCACATTGCTGATAAGAGAGAGTGGAATAGAATATGTACACATTTCTGCGTGAACTAAATGAAACTTGAGTTGGATGGCTGAAAGGAAGTCTTCATTATTTCCCCTTGAACAAATTCTGACCTTGATAACAGACACTGTCATGCATAGCACCATTCAGAACATCGGTGTAGCTTTAGCAACACTTGAAAGGCGTGAGGTTACACTCAGCATTCTGTACATTGAGAACTTCTGCCGTCTGTTGTCCTATACCTACACAATTCTCCGTCAACCTTGGGTACTTGTTGTCCTGGAGTTGTTGTTATGTGTGATGCTATGTTAAACAGATACATTTTTTATTTTAATTTTAATTTTACCTTTATTTAACTAGGCAAGTCAGTTAAGAACAAATTCTTATTTTCAATGACGGTCTGGGAACAGTGGGTTAACTGCCTGTTCGGGGGCAGAACGACAGATTTGTACCTTGTCAGCTCGGGGATTTGAACTTGCAACCTTTCGGTTACTAGTCCAACACTCTAACCACTAGGCGTAGTCATAGTCATGGTGACTGACGAAAACAATCTTCATAACAGATTCATATATGGTTATGCTTGTATGGAGCCTTAGAATATCATCTTCCAATCTCCGTGGTAACCCTTCATCCCAAGCCTCGCTGCACTCGCTGCCTAGAACTGATAATTTTCTGACCCATGATTAAAATGAATTGTTGTCATATTACACTGCTCGATTTCAGCAAAGGTTTGAGATCGACATTTCAGAAACGTGTTCCGGCATTTTGAGAGCATTCCAGCACTTTGAGAATTCACATTCAACCTTTCCCTAAGTGCCTGTAATGTATGACCCCTTTTACAAATAGATTTATATTCCTTTGGATTTATTGTCTTCTTGGACGCCTTTTGCCCTTGACCTGTTCTGCCTTGACCTGACATGGTTGCTGTAAATAGACCGTGTTCTGTCCCTGATAAACTCTGCCTACCTGGGCAGGGTGAGCTCATCTTTCTACAGGCTGGTTCCTCTCAAAGGAACATTTTCCTACATGTTTGACATTAGAATTCTTTGAGAATTTCTGTACTTCACTTCGTGGTTCTAATAAAAGTCATGTTCTCAAACTGTTTCAAGAACATTAAGAAAGTGTCACAACCTGATCTATTTCACCTGTCCTTGTGATTGTCTCCACCCCCCTCCAGGTTTCACCCATCTTCCCCATTATCCCCTGTTTATTTATACCTGTGTTCTCTGTTTGTCCGTTGCCAGTTCATCTTGTTTGTCAAGTCAACCAGCGTTTTTGTTCTAAGCTCTTGCTTTTCCCAGTCTCTGTTTTTCTCGCCCACCTGGTTTTGACCCTTGCCTGTCTTGACTCTGAGCCCACCTGCCTGACCACTCTGCCTGCCCCAGACCCTGAGCCTGCCTGCCGACCTGTACCTTTGTCCCACCTCTGGATTGTTGACCTCTGCCTACCCAGACCCTGACCCTGAGCCTGCCAGCCGTCCAGTACCGTTGCCCCACCTCTGGTTTACTGACCCCTGCCTGCCTTGACCTGTCTATTGCCTGCCCCTGTTGGAACATTAAACCATTGTCAATTTGACGTGTCTGCATCTTGATTCCTGATAGAAATAATGGTCTTCTGTGGGAATTTCAGTACTTCAGCATATGGTTTCCTACAGGTTTACTCATGGCTCTGTAAAAGGTAAAGTCACAAATTTAATAAAATATTCTGGTCTAATATACACTGTACAGTGCATTCGGGAAAGTATTCAGACCCCTTGACTTTTTTCCACATTTTGCTACGTTACAGCCTTATTCTAAAATGTATTAAATATTTTTTTCCCTCATCAATCTACACACAATACCCCATAATCACAAAATAAAATAGGTTTTTAGAAATGTTCCACATTATTTACATACTGTAAGTTTTCAGACCTTTTGCTATATGACTTGAAATTGAGCTCAGGTGCATCCTGTTTCCATCTTTGAGATGTTTCTACAACTTGATTGGAGTCCACCTGTGTTAAATTCAATTGATTGGACATGATTTGGAAAGGCACACACCTGTCTATATAAGCTCCCACAGATGACAGTGCATGTCAGAGCAAAAACCAAGCCATGAGGTCGAAGGAATTGTCCGTAGAGCTCCGCGACAGGATTGTGTGGAGGTACAGATCTGGGGAAGGGTACCAAAAACATTCTGCAGCATTGAAGGTCCCCAAGAACACAGTGGCCTCCATCATTCTTAAATGGAGGAAATTTGGAGCAACGAAGACTTTTCCTAGAGCTGGCCGCCCGGCCAAAGTGAGCAATTGTGGGAGAAGGGCCTTGGTCAGGGAGGTGACCATGAATCCGATGGTCACTCTGACAGAGCTCCAGAGTTCCTCTGTGCAAATGGAAGAACCTTCCAGAAGGACAACCATCTCTGCAGCACTCTGGTATTGGCCTCTGGTATTGGCCAGAAGCCACTCCTCAGTAAAAGGCTGAATGCCAAGCCTCACATCTGGAGGAAAGCTGTCACCATCCCTACAGGGATTCACGGTGAGGGCAGCATCAAGAATTTGCAAAAATGTCTTGCTTGGTCATTATGGGTTATTGTGGGTAGATTGATGAGGAAAAATAACAATTTAATACATTTAAGAATAAGGCTGTAACGCATTTATTTTGTGGAAAAAGTCGGAATACTTTCTGAATGCACTGTATATGCAAAAGTATGTGGATACCCTTTCAAATTAGTGTATTCAGCTATTTCAGCCTCACCTTTTGCTGACAGATGATAAAATCGAGCACACAGCCATGCAATCTCCATAGAGAAATATTGGCAGCAGAATGGCCTTACTGAAGAGCTCAGTGACTTCCAACGTGGAACCGTCAAAGGATGCCACTTTTCCAATAAGTCCATTTCTGCCCTGCTAGAGCTACCCCGGTCAACTGTAAGTTCTGTTTTTGTGAAGTGGAAATGTCTAGGAGCAACAATGGCTCAGCTGCGAAGTGGTAGGCCACACAAGCTGACAGAACGGGTCCGCTGAATGCTCAAGCACGTAGCGCATAAAAATCGTCTGTCCTTGGATGTAACACTCACTTCCAAACTGCCTTTAGCAGCACCATCAGCACAATAACTGTTCATCAGGAGCTTCATCTGAGGGATCTCCAAGATGGAGATCTCTCAGATGCTAATAACTATCGTCATATCTCCAAACTCCCTATCCTGGCCAAAGTCTATGAATCCCTAGTGAAATTCCAGTTATAAAAACATCTAAATTGAAAAGAACATACTGAGCGGTGTTCAGTCTGGCTTTAGATCGGGGCACAGCACAATGACTGCAGCTACGGCAGTGGCAAATTACATCATAAATGCACTTGATAAAAAGCAACATTGTGCTGCTCTGTTTGTTGATTTATCAAAGGCATTTGATTCCGTTGACCAATTGTTGCTAGCTAGACTCAGTAACATTGGTCTCAGTAAAGGGGCAGTAAATTGGTTTAGGAACTATCTTTCTGACAGAACACAATGTGTATATACTGACAATCACAAGTCTAGCTTTCTTGAGATTAATAGAGGTGTGCCCCAGGGTTCAATTTTATCTCCTGTGTTGTTCTCAATTGCTATTAATGATTTGGGAAATGGGATGCAACCAGCAAAGTTGCATCTATACGCAGATGACACAGTCATATATTCATGTGCTCCTTCTCTGGTTCAGGCTGTTGAAGAGCTCCAGACTGCTTTTCAGTCACTGCAGGCCTCCCTTTATGGTCTCAAACTTTTCATGAATGTACAAAAAACTAAATTCATGACCTTTACCAGAGTCTGCACTCAGCCAGAGAAGGTTAGCATTGTCACATCTGGTGGCTTATTCATTGGGGCAAAAAAGTATTTAGTCAGCCACCAATTGTGCAAGTTCTCCCACTTAAAAAGATGAGAGAAGCCTGTAATTTCCATCATAGGTACACTTCAACTATGACAGACAAAACGAGAAAAAGAATCCAGAAAATCACATTGTAGGATTTTTTATGAATTTATTTGCAAACTATGGTGGAAAATTAGTATTTGGTCATCTCAAACAAGCACGATTTCTGGCTCTCACAGACCTGTAACTTCTTCTTTAAGAGGCTCCTCTGTCCTCCACTCGTTACCTGTATTAATGGCACCTGTTTGAACTTGTTATCAGTCTAAAAGACACCTGTCCACAACCTCAAACAGTCACACTCCAAACTCCACTATGGCCAAGACCAAAGAGCTGTCAAAGGACACTAGAAACACAATTGTAGACCTGCACCAGGCTGGGAAGACTGAATCTGCAATAGGTAAGCAGCTTGATTTGAAGAAATCAACTGTGGGAGTAATTATTAGGAAATGGAAGACATACAAGACCACTGATAATCTCCCTCGATCTGGGGCTCCACGCAAGATCTCACCCTGTGGGGTCAAAATGATCATAAGAACGGTGAGCAAAAATCCCAGAACCACACGGGGGGACCTAGTGAATGACCTGCAGAGAGCTGGGACCAAAGTAACAAAGCCTACCATCAGTAACACACTACGCCGCCAGGGACTCAAATCCTGCAGTGCCAGACGTGTCCCCCTGCTTAAGCCAGTACATGTCCAGGCCCGTCTGAAGTTTGTTAGAGAGCATTTGGATGATCCAGAAAAAGATTGGGAGAGTGTCATATGGTCAGATGAAACCAAAATATAACTTTTTGGTAAAAACTCAACTCGTCGTGTTTGGAGGACAAAGAATGCTGAGTTGCATCCAAAGAACACCATACCTACTGTGAAGCATGGGGGTGGAAACATCATGCTTTGGGGCTGTTTTTCTGCAAAGGGACCAGGACGACTGATCCGTGTAAAGGAAAGGATGAATGGGGCCATGTATCGTGAGATTTTGAGTGTAAACCTCCTTCCATCAGCAAGGCCATTGAAGATGAAACGTGGCTGGGTCTTTCAGCATGACAATGATCCCAAACACACCGCCCGGGCAACGAAGAAGTGGCTTCGTAAGAAGCATTTCAAGGTCCTGGAGTGGCCTAGCCAGTCTCCAGATCTCAACCCCATAGACAATCTTTGGAGGGAGTTGAAAGTCAGTGTTGCCCAGCAACAGCCCCAAAACATCACTGCTCTAGAGGAGATCTGCATGGAGGAATGGGCCAAAATACCAGCAACAGTGTGTGAAAACCTTGTGTTAGACTTACAGGAAGTGTTTGACCTCTGTCATTGCCAACAAAGGGTATATAACAAAGTATTGAGATAAACTTTTGTTATTGACCAAATACTTATTTTCCACCATAATTTGCAAATAAATTCATTAAAAATCCTACAATGTGATTTTCTGGATTTTTGTTCCTCATTTTGTCTGTCACAGTTGTACCTATGATGAAAATTACAGGCCTCTCTCATCTTTTTAAGTGGGAGAACTTGCACAATTGGTGGCTGACTAAATACTTTTTTGCCCCACTGTATATGTTTGGATGACAAGTTGTCCTTTAAAGTTGTCATTTAAAGTTCATATGGATAATCTTGCGAGGAAGCTTAAATTAAAATTGTTTTTTTATTTTCATAATAAGGCTTGCTTCCCACTTACGGCTAGAAAGAAGCTTGTTCAGGCCACTTTTCTCTCTGTTATTGATTACGGTGACTTGTTGTATATGCATGCAGCCTCCTCCGTCTTACAATGACTGGACTCTGTTTATCATGCATCCTTGCTCTTTATTACAAATGCCAAGTCACTCACCCACCTTTGCACCTTGTACCAAATGGTAGGTTGGACCTCACTTTATACGCGCAGAAAGCTACATTTGTATGTGTTCATCTACAGAGACATTTTGGGTAAACTCCCTCTTTACCTCTGCAGCCTGGTCTCCTTCACCACCAGCAGTTACCATACCCGGTCTGCTAAGTGGTTGCTACTTAAAGTCCTTAGGACATTTACAGTATTAGGCAAGACTGTGGTCTCACCCTGACCATAGTTTGCTTTGTATGTTTCTATGTTTTGTTTGGTCAGGGTGTGATCTGAGTGGGCATTCTATGTTGTGTGTCTAGTTTGTCTGTTTCTGTGTTTGGCCTGATATGGTTCTCAATCAGAGGCAGGTGTTAGTCATTGTCTCTGATTGGGAACCATATTTAGGTAGCCTGTTTGGTGTTGGGTTTTGTGGGTGATTGTCTCCTGTGTCAGTGTTTTTGCCACACGGGACTGTTTTGGGTTTACACATTTGTTGTTTTTGTAGTTTATTCATGTATAGTTTTCTTATTAAAAAACAAACATGAACGCTGCATTTTGGTCCTCCTCTCTTTCGACACAAGAAAACTGTGACAACTGCCTTCTCGTCTTGTGCAGCAGAGGCATGGAATAGTCTACAATCCATGCTGCATCTAGATGTGTTAGTGCCACTGAATGACTTAAACATATTGATGGGGGACTCTGTGACAGAGGAGTGTAAATTCTATTTTTATGCTGGATCTTGTTGTAGTGTATTTGTATGTTTTAATTCTGTAATATATTGATTGTTGCTGCCTTCTTGGCCAGGTCTCCCTTGAAAAAAGAGACTCTGGGTGTCAATGGGCTTTTCATGGTGAAAAGAATAAATAAAATAATTCATGAAATAGGTTTCCATGGCCGAGCAGCCACACACAAGGCTAAGATCACCAATGCAATGCCAAGAGCCGGCTGAAGTGGTATAAATCTCACCGCCATTGGACTCTGGAGCAGTGGAAATGTGTTTTCTGGAATGATGAATCTGGGTTTGGTGGATTCCAGGAGAATGCTACCTGCATAGTGCCAACTGTAAAGTTTGGTTGAGGAGGAATTATGGTATGGGGCTGGTTTCAATGGTTCGGGCTAGACCCCTTAGTTCCAGTAAAGGGAACGATATAGCATACAATGACATTGTCACGCCCTGACCTTAGAGATCCTTATTATTCTCTATGTTTGGTTAGGTCAGGGTGTGACTCGTGTGGGAAAGTCTATGTTTTCTATTTCTTTGTTTTTGGCCGAGTGTGGTTCCCAATCAGAGCTGTCTATCGTTGTCTCTGATTGGGGATCATATATAAATTGTCATTTTCCTTTTGGGTTTTTGTGGGATCTTGTTTTCTGTTTAGTTTCTTAGCCGTACAGAACTGGGCGCTTTAGTTTTTTGTCTTTGTTATTTTTGTTTTGGTGTCATCAATAAAAAGACGATGTACGCCTACAACGCTGCTCCTTGGTCCACTCTTCATTCTACAAACGAGAGCCGTTACAGACATGACTTTGTGGCAACAGTTTGGGAAAGGCCCTTTCTTGTTTCAGCATGACAATGTCCCTGTGTACAAAGTGAGGTCCATACAGAAATGGTTTGTTGAGATCAGAGTGGAAGAACTTGACTGGCCTGCACAGAGCCCTGACATCAACCCTATCGAGTACCTTTGGGATGAATTGGAACGCCGACTGCGAGCCAGGCAGTCCCTTTAGCAATGTTCCAACATCTAGTGGAAATCCTTCCCAGAAGAGTGGAGGCTGTTAGAGCAGCAAATGGGGGACCAACTCCACGTTAATGCCTATGATTTTGGAATGAGATTTGAAAACACTGGTGGGTCTGTCGTTACAAAGTTGCTTTGATGTTGCTAGCTTTAGGTTTCATTCAGCAAGGGATTTAGAATATTTTCCTAGTGAAACACTTGCTGGTTGGACCATATTTCAGACAGAATTCTGACCAATCGCACAGCTAAATATATCCTATCTCACTGTGGAAAAGAGAACGCTATATATGTCATGTTGATATGATTTTCAGTCTGCTTCCATATGGTTGTTTTCACATTCGTCTCCAGGGATCATAAGGAAAAATCATCTAAAACAATTGCTATGGGTATTTACAATCCCCTTCTCCAAACGGATTACTAATTTACCTAGCTCTTATCAGTAGATCTTATAAATTACAGTGCATGAAGAATGCTGTTATTTCTATCAAAAAAAAGAATACATTAGATGCTTTTTTCACTTGGAAATGGTAGAGTTTCTCTGCATTATTAATGCTTTCCTCAGGCATTAAGGTGGTGGAATTATGAGGGAATTAAGTCTAGGTCAGAATACAACGTATATGTAGACATTCCTAATGAATAGTGGGTGAATAGCATGCTATTCTCATGCTTAAGTTTAAGATCAGAATACGTATAGAGAAAAGCAATAAAAGGAAAGTACGTTCCATTTACGCACGCTTAACTCCGGTCAGAATCTGGGCTTTAAAGCATTGAGGAGTTAGAGAGAAATCCCCTTTTTGGTTGAAACCCAAAGAAAATCACTGCAGTTACTCCCCCTCACGAAGTTCATGACTTGGGTGCATGGGTGAAATGTGTCATTCAGAACAACATTAGCCTGTTCCCAGATCTGTTTCTGCTGTATTGCCAACTAGATGGTCATTGTTTGGCATGACAACTACTACAGTATAGGAGTTGGCTATATGGCACAAAATGATATGGGACCCAGACTAGAATAAACACGTGCAATCCTCAACAAAGAAGGATCTCAATGCTGACTGTCTGCTGAGTAGAACCAGTAAGATGTACTCTCAGACTGCAGGTGCAGAGCAGCTCAGGAATATCGTGCACTAGAACTACACCCCACATCTTCATCCTTAGCACGCAGAGACTGCATCTCACTGTCTCCCTCTCTGGCTAGTCTGTTTGAAGTTAGTTTATGAGGAATATCTCATTTAATGTCTTTTCGATATATGGTTCAATGAAGAATCCATTCCGTTGAATTTATGAGTGACTTTTGCATGGGTTTATGAACAGTATTGTTTCCTGAAGAGAAGGTAAAAACCCAGGCTCCACTTAAAGGGGAATTTCACCCTGGCTCTGCCCCGGCATATAGTCATGACTATATTAGCAACATTATGTATCAGGTTTGAAGGTAAGACCCAGATGCAGACTGTGTCGGTGTAACAATGTTTATTTTGGTAACAGGGCAGGCAAACAACAGGACGAGGCAGGTAGGAGTTGATAACCAGAGTAGTGGGGGAAAGGTATAGGATGGCAGGCAGGCTCAGGGTCTGGGGCAGGCAAAGTGGTCAGGCAGGCGGGCTCAGAGACGGGACAGGCAAGGTTCAAAGCCAGGAGGGAGAGAAAAAGAAAGACTGGGGAGAAGCTGGTTGACTTGACAAACAAGACAAACTGGCAACAGACAAATAGAGAACACAGGTATAAATACACACGGGATAATGGGGAAGATGGGTGACACCTGAAGGGTGTCACCTGTTTCCCATCTCATTTTAGAGATGGGAAACGGGCCAATAAACCGTGGGGAGAGTTTGTGGGTTGTAACCCGGAGGGGCAGATCCATACCTTCTGTCCGAGTCTATACCGTGGTGATCTGCTTGCCGTCGATACCTGGAGGTGGTCTTGAGGACGACGACAGTCCTGACCTTAGTTCCTTTTTTATGTCTCTATTTTAGTTTGGTCTGGGCGTTAGTTGGGGTGGGCATTCTATGTGTTCTATGTTTTTGTATTTCTGTGTTTGGCCTGGTATGGTTCCCAATCAGAGTCAGCTGTTTATCGTTGTCTCTACTTGAGAACCATACTTAGGCAGCCTGTTTTCCCACTATGATTTGTGGGTAGTTGTTTTCTGTCTTTGTATTAGTTACCAGACGGAACTGTTTTGGTTGTTCTTTTTGTTTACTTTGTATTGTAGTGTTCAGTTCAGTTTAATAAAATGACGAAAACTTACCACGCTGCATATTGGTCCGATCCTTCCTACTCCTCCTCAGAAGAGGAAGAAAACCGTTACAGATATATAAAAATAATTGTTATTTGTCAAAATCTAAAATACAGGGGAGTGTACAATATGTAATACTAACTCAAAAAGAGAACTGGGTATTCAACAAGAATGTTATATGGTAAAACTAACGTACAAAAAAAAGTGTTAAATCACATTATCTGGTGTAACAATCTAGCTAAGAGAACTAGTGATCAACAGATGCTGGGAGAGATGGTCATGATGAAATTGCCATTCCAAATAAACATACTGTACAGTAAGTTCAGGGAACACTTGTACAGCTGTGGGAGGAACGTTGTCATGATCAGACTACCATTCAGCACATTTTGAGTAATCTTCTGCATGAAATCCAACATAATGTCCAATCCATCGAGAGGGATTCAGTTCACGGGATACAGTTCTGCTACAATGACATTCAGGCAAAGGAATTATGTTTCTCTCCAATAATCCACTCCAGAAAGAAGCCCAGACACTACAAAGTATTGTCTGTAAGACAAAAAAATATAATGAATTATACTCCATTGCACAGTTTGAATGACAGATGAACTGTATCAGCATAACACTATTAGGGTAGACTAGTTGAACATGTATACAGTACATGTGCATAGGCACAGAGATTACATTTAGAACAATAACCTAATAGAAAGAAATATGGCCTAACCCTCAACCTTTGCACATTGACCAGACTGTACAAATGTACCTAGGTAAGTAGGCAGACAGTATCTAGCTACAGCCATGTTTAAAACAGGCATGCGTAGGCAAATATTTTCATAGTAAAACCAGTTTATCAGTTTGAGATTTACAACAGTTAAATTGTTGTGTTATTGTTTCTCCTCACTGTTAGCTAATAAACTTAGCTAGCTAGATTGCTGGATAGACAATAATTGCTATTTACATCGGATTGGAATCCTATCTTGTGTCTTGCCTATAATTTTGTGATTTTGAAATGCATCCACAGTCATAATCATAGTCAATGTCAACCCTTGTCAATTATGTTACATAGCTAGCTAGTAAACCTATTTACAGTTGCTGGAGGCCTGGCGCATGGTAACAAATGAGAGGCCTGGTGCATAGTAACAAGTTAGCAATTTCTAGACTAATTAGCTAGTCAATTCCAGTAATGTGCTAACTTTTGCTGGTAAACCTAGCTTTACTGTAGGTGGCTGGTTGTAACTGTCACGTTCGTCATAAAGATCGGACCAAGGCGCAGCGTGAGTAGAGTTCCACATAATTTTAATAAATCGAAACACTGAACAAAACAACGAACGAACGAATGAATGAACAAACGAATGAATGAACAAACGAATCGTGACGCTACTGATGTGCACTAAGGCAACTATACATAGACAAGATCCCACAACACAAATGAGGAAAATGGCTACCTAAATATGATCCCCAATCAGACAACGAATAAACAGCTGTCTCTGGGAACCATATCAGGCCAATATAGACATACAAAAAAACCTAGACATAAAAAAACTTGAGTACCCACCCTAGTCACACCCTGACCTAACCAAAATATATAGAAAAATATATCTAAGGTCAGGGCGTGACAGTAACGTTATAGCTTGCTGTTTAGTAGCCATATTTATGACTAAAAATAGATGTTCGATTATAAAACCTATTTTATTTTTAGTCATAGATATGGCTACCTGTAGTTGTTTAGCTTACTTAGCCTAGCTACCTAAGTTAGCAAACATAAAAAATTATTAGATTTCCCCCCACTGTAACACAGTAGTGTGTTAGCAAGCAATACACAATATGGGTTTCAGTAGATAAACTAAAGTTAACTAGCTAGCTAGTTGGCTTGCAGGAAAAATAACTTACTTAGCTAGCCACAATATTTGTAATCTACCCTCTTGGTGCTGGCATTGGCTGAGCATCGAGCTAAATTCAATGCTTTGTTCCGAATCCTCTTCACTATATTCCGGTTGAAACATGTAAGGTTGAATGTAGCAATAAAAAAAAGCTGTGTTGATGAGAGGAATCACTTGACGTTTTTGTGGTCTGGTCAGTTCTTTTACTTTTGCCCAAAGGGTTGTGCTGTTAGTGTCCGCTTCCCTTTCAAAGGCACCTGCCTTGGGGAGGGACAGTGCCAGAGCACAAAGCACTGCCCCACATAAGTTGTAGTCTTTCAAAGATTGAAAAAAAATGTCAGCTTGTATATTAAGCAATACATTTGCTGATAGGAACATCACTGAAAGACGTCCAATGGCTCGATTGAACAAGGACAAAGCCATCATAGGGTATATCATTCAACGCGCAAAGCCCAGACCTGCCTTCCTCTTGGGCAATTATGTGTGAAACATATCTCACAGACCTAGAAAGTCCTCGGACATGATTAAAGCAAACCCAGATTCCCCCAGGGTGAAATTCCCCTTTAAACTCTTTGGCTTTATTTTTTGTTGGAGACAAAAATTGTTGCACTCATTTTTGATCATTTTTAAACTTTTTTTACAAGATAAAATGAGATTCAATTAAAGGAATTGTTGTCATTATTAAATACATGTATTCTCAGTATTCTCAGGCTTTAGTCAGTCTACCTCATGAAATGATCGCAATCCGTCTACCTCCTGAAATGACATCAATCAGTCTACCACCTGAAATGACCTCAATCAATCTACCTCCTGAAATGACCTCAGGCTATCTCCTGAAATGACATCAATCAGTCTACCACCTGAAATTACATCAATCAGTCTACCTCCTGAAATGACATCAATCAGTCTACCCTATCAACCCTCTTTGAACTCATCCACTGCCATCATTGAGTGGGTGTGCTCTAGGGCATCCACCCCCTCATCACCCCCACCCCTCTCTTCCCTCGCCATGTCATCCACCGCCATCCCCTCTCTCCCGTAGACATGCCACCCGACCCCCACCGCCTCTCTCCCCTCAATATGCCATATTGGCACGCTTCCCTGGGGCATCTCTGCTTCCTCCCCAAACACGCCTCACTTTCAATCAGTGTCTGTGGACACTGTAAAGGTTACAACAATACTTGCTAATGGTTCAGACTCACATGATGATGAAATAAGGAGACTGACAGATACGTGATAGCCAAAACATCGACATCAATGTCTCGCTTACCATCTGCTGTACTGACATTGATTTTGAAGACATGTTACATATAAATTTTTTGATTTAAATTATCAAGCTTTGGAACTATCAGTGGCGATAACATGTAACATCTTGGTGGGGCAAATTAAAACATTTTTTATTTTTTATTTTGCATGCCAGCAAAGCCACTACACAACACAACACTAAACAATACATTAATTGCACTATAACGGTGACAAACGGTGCCCACAAACTGTTAGGGCCTACAAACAGCTGTCCCAACAGAGTCCCAACAGCAGTCCCAACACCTTACCACTGCTACACCTGGCTATCAGCGGATCCTTGTCTGGCAGTGAAATTGTTCATTCAGCCTCATTAACTGCCTTTGAAAAAACGCTGATATGGCTGACTTGTTTAAACAAATGTGGTTTCTACTGGCAATTGAGATGTACAAACTATGGCATAAGGGAACGAGCTGATAAGAGGCAGTCCGTAATTTTGATTTAGACATTAATGAGAAAGTTAGGACGGACGTTGTTAATATAACTATTTGTTCAGCACTTTTGAAATGTACAGCGACAGAATTCAGAACATGGGCCGTTCTTACAGTATTCTCACTGTACACCAAGTCAGAACTGTAGGCTAAACAACGGGGGCATATAAGCAGACAATGAAAGCTCGTACAATATTCGATGATTACCATTCTCTAAAACAGGCTATAGGCTAATTAAGAGTGGAAAAGGGACCAGATGATTAGTGTGAGGCACATGGGCTACTAACAGCTTACTACACAACATACACTACCGTTCAGAATTCTAGGGTCACTTATCAATGTCTTTGTTTCTGAAAGAAAAGCACATTTTTTGTCCATTAAAATAACATCAAATTGATCCGAAATACAGTGTAGACATAGTTAATGTTGTAAATGACTATTGTACCTGGAAACGGCTGATTTTTTAAATGGAATATCTACATAGGCATACAGAGGCCCATTATCAGCAACCATCACCCCTGTGTTCCAATGGCACGTTGTGGTAGCTAATCCAAGTTTATCATTTTAAAAGGCTAATTGATCACATGAAAAGCCATTTGCAATTATGTTAGATATAATTGGCTTTTTTGTTAGATATAATTGGCTTTTTCTTTGAAACTGCCTGATGTGTCGCCACTGGGAACTATCAATATGCTTTCAAAAGAGGGCAGGGCAAATAGATGACAGATAAGCTGGAAAACATTATGCATTTACCTACATTTCTTTGAGACGTTATTACTTTCTTAGCTACAGCATACATATCTCCCTGACATGTTACATAATTTATGCAGTAGCATACAATACATCTTTGGTCTCATTGTTGAATTTGGGATTGTGTAATGTTTATGTCCAATGGCCGATGAGCACTGATACGTTTTATCTATACTTTCTCTTCATGATTTATCTTCATATGACAAGAATTGAAAAGGATTTGCCAGTAGATTGTCGACTTGTTTCATGATGATGACTGCCAGCAAAAATGTTGAAAGAATGATGTTAACATGATCAGTCCAATCAAAGCTACTGTACATATAACGTGATTTGGCGTCATTTTATCTGTGGCCAATGACCTTGAGCCTTCTTGGATGTGCACTTCTAATGTCAGCAGCCAAAGGGCTAACATTTTCGAGGTCTCTTTTTACACTTCACGGTGACTTAGTTTCCCCATGAGTGACAGAACACTGAGCCAATCACAGCGTAATGCCACGTATTTCCTGCTGCCTTGCCCCACCACCACAGAAAACACCGAGCTAGGCTGAAACCTCTGCATTTTGGAGATGCCTTACTGAAGAAAACAAAAAAGAGACCATGGCTCTGCCCCACCTGCCCTGAATGACGGGTCGACACTGGGAACTATCAATATGCTTTCAAAAGAGGGCAGGGCAAATATAGTACAGATACGCTGGAAAACATTATGCAATTAACTAAATTAGTTACCAAGTATTTCGTATTTATCTGGCTATTTTCTTTAAAAGGTGGCAGCTCCAGCCATAGAACTAGAATTAGATAATTTTTTTCTATGATTCCACCCCAGTAATGCTCACAGACTCAAACTGACTGGGTAAGTGAGGTTGATTTGTTGGGTTCTCTGTTTACATGTTTGCCAAATCAAGTGAATCCACCAATGGCGATGTAACCTGTCAATTATACAGTCAAATCAAATTGCATTAGTCACATGTGCCGAATACAGCAGCACCTTACTGTGAAATGCTAACTTATGAGCCCCTAAAAGACAATACAGTTTTAAAAAAATCGATATGAATAAGAAATAAAAGTAAAAAGTAATTAAAAGGCAGCAGCAAAATAACAATAGGAAGACTATATTCAGGGGGTTACTGATACAGAGTCAATGTGCGGGGACACTGGTTATTTGAGGTAATATGTACATGTAGGTAGAGTTATTAAAGTGACCATGCATAGATGATAACAACAGAGAGTAGCAGCAGTGTAAAAAAGGGGGGGGGGGGTGCAAATAGTCTGGGTAGCCATTTGATTAGATGTTCAGGAGTCTTATGGTTTGGGGGTAGAAGCTGTTTAGTAGCCTCTTGGACTTAGACTTGGCTCTCCGGTACTGCTTGCCGTGCGGTAGAAGAGAGAACAGTCTAGGGAGGCAGGAATTTTTAGGGCCTTCCTCTGACACCGCCTGGTATAGAGGTCCTGGATGGCAGGAAGCTTGGCCCCAGTGATGTACTGGGCCATATGCACTACAGTCTATAGTGCCTTGTGGTTGGAGGCAGAGCATTTGCCATACCAGGCAGTGATGCAACCAGTCAGCTCTCGATGGTGCAGCTGTAGAACCTTTTGAGGATCTGAGGACCTATGCCAAATCTTTTCTGTCTCCTGAGGGGATATGTTTTGTCATGCCCTATTCACAACTGTCTTGGTGTGCTTGGACCACGTCAGTTTGTTGGTGATGTGGAGCTCTCAACCTGCTCCACTACAGCCCCGTTGATGAGAATGGGGGAGTGCTCGGTCCTCTTTTTTCTGTAGTCCACAATCATCTCCTTTGTCTTGATCATGTTGAGGGAGAGGTTGTTGTCCTGGCACCACACGGCCAGGTCTCTGACCTCCTCCCTATAGGCTGTCTCGTTGTTGTCGGTGATCAGGCCCACTATTGAGTCATTGGCAAACTTAATGATGGTGTTGGAGTCGTGCCTGGCCATGCAGTCATGAGTGAACAGGGAGTACAGGAGGGAACTGAGCACGCATCACTAAGGGCCCCTGTGTTGAGGATCACTGTGGCGAATGTGTTGTTACCTACCCTTACCACCTGGGGGCGACCCGTCAGGAAGTCCAGGATCCAGTTGCAGAGGCAGGTTTTTAGTCCCAGGGTCCTTAGTTTATTGATGAGCTTTGAGGGCACTATGGTTTTGAATGCTGAGCT
Source organism: Oncorhynchus kisutch (assembly GCF_002021735.2). Lineage (NCBI taxonomy): Eukaryota > Metazoa > Chordata > Actinopteri > Salmoniformes > Salmonidae > Oncorhynchus > Oncorhynchus kisutch. Next base: position 41,642,847 of record NC_034189.2, read on the forward strand.
GTAGTCAATGAATAGCATTCTCACATAAGTGTTCCTTTTGTCCAGGTGGGAAAGGGCAGTGTAGAGTTCAATAGAGATTCCATCATCTGTGGATCTGTTAGGGCAGTATGCAAATTTGAGTGGGTCTAGGGTTTCTGGGATAATGGTGTTGATGTGAGCCATGACCAGCCTTTCAAAGCACTTCATGGCTGCGGAGAGCGTGATCACAAAGTCTTCCGGAACAGCTGCTGCTCTCATACATGTTTCAGTGTTATTTGCCTCGAAGTGAACATAGAAGTTATTTAGCTCGTCTGGTAGGCTCGTGTCACCGGACAGCTCTTGGCTGTGCTTCCGTTTGTAGTCTGTTTTTGTAGTCGTTTTTTCCCTTTGTAGTAGTTTTTTCCCTCTGGTTGCACATTTAACATGCTGATAGAAATTTGGTAAGGCGGATTTAAGTTTCCCTGCATTAAAGACTGCCTCTGGGTGAGTTTTCCCGTTTTCTTATGGTGGAATACTGCTCATTCAGTGTGGTCTTAGTGCCAGCATCCGTCTGTGATAGTATGTAGACAGCTATTAAAAATACAGATGAAAACTCTCTAGGTAGATAGTATGGTTTACAGCTTATCATTAGATACTCTACCTCAGGCGAGCAAAACCTTGAGACTTCCTTAGATATCGTGCACCAGCTGTTATTTACAAAAATAAATAGTCTGCCGCCCCTTGTCTTACCAGACGTCGCTGTTCTATCCTGCCGATGCAGTATATAACCAGCCAGCTGTATGTTGATATTGTTGCTGTTCAGCCACGACTCCGTAAAGCATAAGATATTACAGTTTTGAATGTCCCGTTGGTAGTTTACTCTTCTGCGTAGGTCATCGATTTTTATTATCATAAGATTGCACGTTTGCTAGCAGAATGGAAGGAAGTAGTGGTTTATTCGACCGCCTACGAATTCTCAGAAGGCAGCCCGCCCTCTGGCCCCTTTTTCTCCACCTTCTCTTCACTCAAATGATGGGGATTTGGGCCTGTTCCCGGAAAAGCATTCATGTCTGGCTCGTCGGACTCGTTAAAGGAAAAAAATGATTTTGCCAGTCTGTAGTGAATAATCGCAGTTCTGATGTCCAGAAGTTATTTTCAGTCATAAGAGACGGTAGCAGCAACATGTACAAAATAAGTTACAAAATAAGTTACAAACAACGCAAAGACACAAAAAACAAAACATAATTGGTTAGGAATATGTAAAACGTCAGTCTTGTTCTCCGGCACCATCTTGTCTACTGCTCAATATAAGATCACAGTGCTACTGAAACGCATGTAACTCTGCATAAATGATTATGTTTATTTCATAACCAACTCATTTTTACACAACATGATTAGGTTGGCAAGCAACACTGAGATATTTCTTTCTCACATCATGTTCCTCAAGGCAGCTGGTCTATGAAATAACTTTCATAACATTTCACTTCAGTGGGCTTTTTTGAAGCTTCAGGATTTGCAGGCTTTGGTTCTAGCTCAGCATTACCCAAACACTACACAAAACCGGATTCCACAAATCACTAACCAGGACCAGGGTTGAAGACCAGACCAAATCAAATCAAATCAAATGTATTTATATAGCCCTTCGTACATCAGCTGATATCTAAAAGTGCTGTACAGAAACCCAGCCTAAAACCCCAAACAGCAAGCAATGCAGGTATAGAAGCACGGTGGCTAGGAAAAACTCCCTAGAAAGGCCAAAACCTAGGAAGAAACCTATAGAGGAACCAGGCTATGTGGGGTGGCCAGTCCTCTTCTGGCTGTGCCGGGTGGAGATTATAACAGAACATGGCCAAGATGTTCAAATGTTCATAAATGACCAGTATGGTCCAATAATAATAAGGAAAAACAGTTGAAACTGGAGCAGCAGCACGGCCAGGTGGACTGGGGACAGCAAGGAGTCATCATGTCAGGTAGTCCTGGGGCATGGTCCTAGGGCTCAGGTCCTCCGAGAGAGAGAAAGAAAGAGAGAAAGAGAGAATTAGAGAGAGCACACTTAAATTCACACAGGACACCGAATAGGACAGGACAAGTACCCCAGATATAACAAACTGACCCTAGCCCCCCGACACATAAACTACTGCAACATAAATACTGGAGGCTGAGACAGGAGGGGTCAGGAGACACTGTGGCCCCATCCGAAGACACCCCCGGACAGGGCCAAACAGGAAGGATATAAGGACCAATGCTTAAGATGTTGCAATCCCCTGGCCTTTTCCATCCAGCATTCAGCAGACTGGAAAGAGCATTGGGGTAAGCATCTGTCTGGCTGTCACATCACTACAACTGCTCCCATCCTATAACATACTACATTAGCTGGACAGCAACAATATCCAGTAGTAGATTTAGTACTTGTTATTTGTTTATTGTATTTAACCAGGCTAAGAACACTTAATAAATAAGAGCACATTTATTTACAATGACGGCCTGGCAAAACTGAAATGGAAAGCTATAAACATTGACCGACCACATTTTAAGAGCCTCCAAAAATACCTAATCTAGAACCAAAACAACTGACAACAGCAAGCATAGCAACATCGTGGGCATCATTAACAAGGAATGCATGCCTGAGTCAGGAAATAAATACCAACACCGGCAGTGGCACCAGCAACAATCCCTCCATGCCCCCATTCACAGTGGTACAATCTGCACGTCATCACAGATAGTCCCTAGTTAACCTTCGCACCCATGATTAGCCAGACCAAAACCCTCACCACAACCTGGACCAGTCATATCTAAAGGGAGATCATACTCCACCATTAGGGAGCCCAGATAAAAGTATCTTTAGCCAACCTCTTGAAATATGTGGTTTAATAGATAACATTTCTATCATAGTATACAATTGTGTCATGGGGTATGAATTGGGGACCTGGGAAACCAGCAATCCAGTCACAACATGTTTCTAGCTTCTTCTGAGCCCAGTGATACAGTACTTATAATTGGTGGAATGTAAATATCAAAATGGATTGCTTACTTGACAAGCGACTGAGAGCTACCTCTGAGCCAGATGGGGAGTTAGGGGCCAGTAGAGTCTACCAAGTATTCCCTCCCTAAGGAGGTTCTCAGTTACCAAACATAGCTTAAAACTATCAGTGCTATGTCTAAATAAGGCTAAATGTTTACTGTTTGACATAAAAACGCTGTTTTTGGATGCACCAGCCGTTTAGTATACACGTTCCAATGCCATGACTTTGGATTCAATGGGGATTTTTGTTACATTTGTAACTTCTCATTAACCTGTTTGATAAGAATCTAACGCAATGGAAAAAGGGTGAGAAATCATTTTGAAAAGGGGATGTTGGCATAATAAAGTTGAAACATATGCGGTTCGTTATAGTTAGTGTGTGTGTGTCTGTGTGTGTGTGTGCGTTTGTGTGTGCCTACGCGCATACATGCATGCATTCGTGCATTTAATGCGTTTAAATCTAATCCTAAACCAATTGAATAAGTTTCAGACAGTACAGTATTGCATATGTGCGTGTAAATCTAATCCTAAACCAATTGAATAAGTTTCAGACAGTACAGTATTGCATATGTGCGTGTAAATCTAATCCTAAACCAATTGAATAAGGTTCAGACAGAACAGTATTGCATACATACGTGCATATCTAATCCAAAACCAGTTTAATAAGGATCAGACAGTACGGTATTGCATATGTGCGTGTATATCTACTCCTAAACCAATTGAATAAGGTTCAGACAGTACAGTATCCGACGAGTATCAGAGCCGGTGTAGTTGGATTCAATCTTAGTCCTGCATTGACGCTTTACCTGTTTGATGCTTCGTCTGAGGGCATAGCGTGATTTCTTGTAAGCATCTGGATTAGTGTCACACTCCTTGAAATCAGAAGCTCTAGGCTTTAGCTCGATGCGGATGTTTCCTGTAATCCATGGCTTCTGATTGGGAAATGTACGTACGGTCACTGTGGGAACGACGTCATCGATGCACTTATTGATGAAGCCGGTGACTGAGGTGGTATACTCCTCAATGCCATTGGATGAATCCCATAACATATTCCAGTCTGTGCTAGCAAAACAGTCCTATAGCGTAGCATCCGCATCATCTGACCACTTCTGTATTGAGTGAGTCACTGCTACTTCCTGCTTTAATTTTTGCTTGTAAGCAGGAATCAGTAGAATACAATTATGGTGAGATTTGCCAATTGGAGGGGGAGGGAGAGCCGCAAAAGTTCCGGAACACTGTGGAAGACTGTAAAGCTGTTTGAGGTAACATGAGTATTCCAGCTCTCTGACAAGCCCATCCTCAGATAACAGCATGAATAAGCAGAGATAAGTGACATTTTGTCTAAAATGAACTTTTCATGGCTGTCTGAACCAACGTATGCTTGTGGTGCAGATTGCCTATGAAGGGGAAACACAGTGATTTGATTTACTTTACACTTTCTGCATCATCATAACCTGGATAATTTTCAGACGACATTTCTGAAAACACATTTGTCAAATTAACTTGTCGGAAGTGAAAAGCTATTATACAGTTGAAGTCGAAAGTTTACATACACTTAGGTTGGAGTCATTTAAACTCATTTTTCAACCACTCAACACATTTCTTGTTAACAAACTATAGTTTTGGCAAGTCGGTTAGGACATCTACTTTGTGCATGAGACAAGTAATTTTTCCAACAATTGCGTACAGACAGATTATTTCACTTATAATTCACTGTATCACAATTCCAGTGGGTCAGAAGTTTACATACACTAAGTTGACTGTGCCTTTAAACAGATTGGAAAATTCCAGAAAATTATGTCATGGCTTTAGAAGCTTCAGATTGGCCAATTCGAGTCAATTGGAGGTGTACCTGTGGATGCATTTCAAGGCCTACCTTCAAACTCAGTGCCTCTTTGCTTGACATCATGGGAAAATAAAATAAATCAGCCAAGACCTCAGAAAAAAAGTGTACACCTCCACAAGCCTGGTTCATCCTTGGGAGCAATTTCCAAATGCCAGAAGGTACCACGTTCATCTGCACCATGGGACCATGCAGCCGTCAAACCGCTACGGAAGGAGCTCCGGAAGGTCTCCTAGAGATGAACATACTTTGGTGCGAAAAGTGCAAATCAACCCAAGAACAACAGCAAAGGTCTTAGTGAAGATACTGGGGGACGCAGGTACAAAAGTATCTATATCCACAGTTAAAGGAGTCCTATATCGACATAATCTGAAAGGCCGCTCAGCAAGGAAGAATGGCCATAATGACCATCATTATGTTTGGAGGAAAAAGGGGGAGGCTTGCAACCCAAAGAACACCATCCCAACCGTGAAGCATGGGGGTGGCAGCATCATGTTGTGGGGGTGCTTCGCTGCAGGAGGGACTGGTGCACTTCACAAAATAGATATCATCATGAAGCAGGAAAATGATGTGGATATATTGAAGCAACATCTCAAGACATCAGTCAGGAAGTTAAAGCTTGGTCGCAAATGGGTCTTCCAAACGGACAAGGACCCCAAGCATACTTCCAAAGTTGTGGCAAAATGGCTTAAGGACACAAAGTCAAGGTATTGGAGTTGCCATCACAAAGCCCTGACCTCAAGCCTTTAGAAAATGTGTGGGCAGAACTCAAAAAGCGTGTGCGAAACAAGGAGGCCTACAAACCTGACTCAGTTACACCCGCTCTGTCAGGAGGAATGGGCCAAAATTCACCCAACTTATTGTCAGAGGTGTCACTTGACTTGGACTCGAGTCACAAATATGATGACTTGCAACTCAACTTTGACTTTAACACCAATGACTCGTGACTTAACTTGAACTTGAGCCTTTTGACTCGAACTGACTTGATACCCTCCCCAAGCCCAAATATAAGAAAGTGTGCAGCGCATCAACTCTTCATTTAACGGATTACAGTTTGAAACAGACAGCAACCAATCAAATTGTGCCAGCTGAGAAAAAGTTGTGTGTGGCAGTGCAGAGGAACGTTGGCGGGTGAATGCAGATGGAGCCCTTGGAAAGATGATACCCCAGATATAAAGACTATGCTGTATCAACAAAAAACGGATTGCAACTTGCAAAACATGAAGGAAGCAAATGACAGAAGGAGGCTCAACATCTTTGTTCGTCATTGTAAGCTGCACAAAGAACAGTAAGTCGTGGCTAATATAGGCTATATAATTTATAACTTTGCTAGTGTAGCATGTAGGCTAACGATACGTTTAATCAACGAGCCTCCACACAGACAGTCAGTGCGGGAATGGGATCATTGCACCCAAGATTGAGCTACACCTGGCTAGGCAGTTGGCAGCCTAAATCCTGACTGATGTTACTGCTGTTCCTATAACCATTGACATACGTTAGCCTACTGTAACAACACACAGAGAGAGTGTGTGTGTGTGTTAATGTTGGGTGTACAAGTCTACATCGCCCAATTGCGCCCCCATAGCAATCCATGATAGTTGATCGCTATGGGGGGGGGGGGTCTTTCTCATGGCTACCCATGGAAATATAGAGTTTATTTGGAAAATAATAAATATATATGTTTTTAAAAGCATTCATGATTTGCGTAAATGTAATATACTAACTATTACTCTTAAATGTCAGGAATTGTGAAAAACTGGGTTTAAATGTATTTGGCTAAGGTGTATGTAAACTTCCGACTTCAACTGTATATGCAGATGGAACATTCTGAGAAAAGAACAACCAATATTGCCAGTTGCCTTGCCCAAGGCTGCATACATTACATTGTAGTGTTGTATTGGACTTTTAATGACCCTTGTGACTATTGCTTTATAGTAAAAACAGAACATGTCCTTAACCTTTTATGACAATGGAAATTACGTCTTCTATTTCTCCCCACCCCCTGAGACAAAACCAGTTCAGTCCAGTTCCCAGTCCAGAAAATATCACAACAAATACAATCCATCTCCATCAAAGTAGCAGTGGATCCCACATGCCATACAAGCCTATCGAGAGCACCAAATGTTATATTTCTTAATCACTGCAGGGGCTCTAAGACCTGAGACTGAGGCTTTTGACAGCCGGGGAAAACACAGAGGGAAATTAAGACAAAGAGCTTGAATGGATCAAATTCTGCATTCTATGTCATTATACTATTTTGCCCCCAGGTCCCCAAACAGAATCTGAATTACTCCAGTGTGTGCTGTATATACACAATGAGGGTGTGCATTTCATTCACAATCTACGTTGATGTTGCTGCTGCAGGAAATGCATTTGTGTGCCGATATCAATGTCCACTTGCTAGACCTATTCAGTCGATACGCCAATATCCTCCAGTCTACTGGACAAGGCCACACAGGTCTGTAAGAATACAGTCTTCTTTAATGATCTCATATCAGTGCCTCTTCTATGAGGTAAATCATTCTACTCAATGGTATTTATAGTGACTTTGTAGAGTATAATGTTAGCAAGTATTTCATAAATCTTAATATATGCAATTGAACTAGTACACATTCACAGTTTATGCTCAAAAGTGCAGGGTTAGGTTGAAAAGGGATTATTGCTGTCAGTCATTTATAATCATGCTCTTCATGTCAAATTTATGAACTAAGAAACGACGATGATATTTCCTTTTACTTCTGTTGTTTATTATTTGTACACTTTTCAAGGCTATAACACGGGCTTTGATTTACTCCAAATCGAATCAACAGAGAAGGTAATATTCCTGAAATCCTCACAAGATTGGAGATAGATATGTGAGATACTGTATGTTGTAAATCTGGAATTCCAGAGTTAATCATTGGATTGTTCCTGAAAGCATCTGGTTGAAAGGTGTTAGCATGGTGCTTGTTAAATGGACCCAAAAACATCTGGTACAATGGGAACACACTCAACTATTTCCTCATTATGAGCCTCAGAGTTTGGCATGTGATGTAATTATGATTCAGACAGCCTTCCAACCTCCAGATCGTAATTAGCCTTACTCCAAATTAAACATTTTATATACACTAAACAAGAATATAAACACAACATGTAAAGTGTTGGTGCCATGTTTTATGAGCTGAAATAAAAGATCCCATAAATGTTTCAAACGCACAAAAAGCGTATTTCTCTCAAAGTTTGTGCCCAATTTGTTTTTTTTACATCACGATTAGTGAGCATTTCTCCTTTGCCAAGATAATCCATCCACCTGAGAGGTGTGGCATATCAAGAAGCTGATTAAACAGCATGATCATCACACAGGTGCACCTGGTGCTAGGGACAATAAAAGGCCACGTAAAATGTGCAGTTTTGTCACACAACACAATGCCACAGATGTCTCAAGTTTTGAGGGAGTGTGCAGTTGGCATGCTGAGTACAGGAATGTCCACCAGAGCTGTTGGCAAATTATTTAATGTTCATTACTCTACCATAAGTCAACATCGTTTTAGAGAATTTGGATGTATGTCCAACTGGCCTCACAATCGGAAAACATGTGTACGGCATCATGTGGTTGAGCATTTTGCTGAAGTCAACATTGTGAACAGAGTGCCCCATGGTGGCGGTGGGGTTATGGTATGGGCAGGGATAAGTTACGGACAATTAACACAATTGCATTTTATCGATGGAAATTTTAATTCAAAGAAATACCGTGATGAGATTCTGACTCATTGTGAGGCCCATTTTTTTTAAGGGAGCTGTGATCAACAGATGCTGTATTCCCAGTCATGTGAAATCCATAGATTAGGGCCTAATGAATCCATTTCAATTGACCGATTTCCTTAAATGAACTGTAACTCAGTAAAATCTTTGAAATTGTTGCGTTTATATTTTTATTCAGTATATATCAATTCCAAAGAAACAGAAACCATATTTTTGTGATGTGTAGGAGACTATGGTGTTGCTGCTGTAATCATTAGTAATAATGAAATGTATGTGTACACACAGTGCCTTCAGAAACTATTCATACCCCTTGACTTATTGAAAATGTTGTTGTGTTACAACCTGAATTCAAAATGGATTAAATATGTTTTTTTCTCACCCATCTACACACAATACCCCATAATGACAAAGTGAAATCGTGTTTTTAGAAATGTTTGCAAATGCATTGAAACTTAAACACAGAAATATCTCATGTACGTAAGTCTTCACACCCCTGAGTCAATACATGTTAGAATCACGTTTGGCAGCGATAACAGCTGTGAGTCTATTTGGGTCAAGTTCTGCACATCTGGACATTTTTTAAATTCTTCAAACTCTGTCAGGTTGGTTGTTGATCATTGTTAGACAGCCATTTTCAAGTCTTTCCATAGATTACTGATTTTAAGTAAAAACTGTAACTAGGCCACTCAGGAACATTCAATGTCGTCTAGGTAAGCAACCCCAGTGTATATTTGATCTTGTGTTTTAGTTTATTGTCCTGCTGAAAGGTCGATTTGTCTTCCAGTGTCTGTTGGACAGCAGACTGAACCAGGTTTTTCTCTAGGATTTTGCCTGTATTTAGCTCTATTCTGTTTCTTTTTATCCTTGCCAATGGAAAGCATACCCATAACATGATGAGGCCACCACCATGCTCCCTCCTTTTCTTTACATCCTCTATGCACAAATCTGTTTAGCATAGACTCTTTTCAATATAGCCCATTATACACTGCCAAGTTTTTGAGCCAATATTGCCATGCAATTTTGCAGGCTAGAGGGTATGAGACACTGGCACAGTGCTGGGCAATACGGAGACAAAATGTAGTAAGATGCAAAGGCTCAGATCTCATCCTACCAAGACGGCAACTCAACAACACTTGTGTTTCATGCGCTTCTGTTTGTTTGTTTTTCTGGTGTTTTTTGTTAGAATCATTCCAAAAAATCTGTAATGGTAATGTATGTGTGTCTACTTCTATATTGTGTTTATAGTGTGTCTAGGTCCATTATGGTATGTCTATTATCTGCTGTCTTGGTTGGACCAGGTCTCTCTTGAAAAATAGATTTTTGCTCAATAAAACTAACCTGGATAAATAAATGTTAAATAGAGATACACATTTCAAACAAACTTGCACATGTATACATCTCATATAGCTTATTGTCTGTTGTCTGCCACATCTGTACTGGAATTGACCATCTAAAAATAGGACTATGTTATGTTCAAAGGGGAGACACTCTAGACCCAAACTGTTAGAGACCTAACTCCATCCTGTCCTGCCTTTCTCAAATCTTCGAAAGCCAAGTTAATAAACAGATCACCAACCATTTCGAATCCCACCATACCTTCTCCACTGTGCAATCTGGTTTCCGAGCTGGTCATGGGTGCACCTCAGCCACGCTCAAGGTCCAAAACGATATCATAACCGTCGTCGATAAAAGACTACTGTGCAGCCATCTTCATTGGCCTGGCCAAATCAAATCAAATCAAATGTATTTATATAGCCCTTCGTACATCAAATCAATCAAATCAAATTTATTTATATAGCCCTTCGTACATCAGCTGATATCTCAAAGTGCTGTACAGAAACCCAGCCTAAAACCCCAAACAGCAAGCAATGCAGGTGTAGAAGCACGGTGGCTAGGAAAAACTCCCTAGAAAGGCCAATACCTAGGAAGAAACCTAGAGAGGAACCAGGCTATGTGGGGTGGCCAGTCCTCTTCTGGCTGTGCCGGGTGGAGATTATAACAGAACATGGCCAAGATGTTCAAATGTTCATAAATGACCAGCATGGTCGAATAATAATAAGGCAGAACAGTTGAAACTGGAGCAGCAGCACAGTCAGGTGGAAGTTGAAACTGGAGCAGCAGCATGGCCAGGTGGACTGGGGACAGCAAGGAGTCATCATGTCAGGTAGTCCTGGGGCATGGTCCTAGGGCTCAGGTCAGTTGAAACTGGAACAGCAGCATGGCCAGGTGGACTGGGGACAGCAAGGAGTCATCATGTCAGGTAGTCCTGGGGCATGGTCCTAGGGCTCAGGTCCTCCGAGAGAGAGAAAGAAAGAGAGAAGGAGAGAATTAGAGAACACACACTTAGATTCACACAGGACACCGAATAGGACAGGAGAAGTACTCCAGATATAACAAACTGACCACAGCCCCCCGACACATAAACTACTGCAGCATAAATACTGGAGGCTGAGACAGGAGGGGTCAGGAGACACTGTGGCCCCATCCGAGGACACCCCCGGACAGGGCCAAACAGGAAGGATATAACCCCACCCACTTTGCCAAAGCACAGCCCCCACACCACTAGAGGGATATCTTCAACCACCAACTTACCATCCTGAGACAAGGCTGAGTATAGCCCACAAAGATCTCCGCCACGGCACAACCCAAGGGGCGGGCGCCAACCCAGACAGGATGACCACAACAGTGAATCAACCCACTCAGGCGACGCACCCCCTCCAGGGACGGCATGAGAGAGCCCCAGCAAGCCAGTGACTCAGCCCCTGTAATAGGGTTAGAGGCAGAGAATCCCAGTGGAAAGAGGGGAACCGGCCAGGCAGAGACAGCAAGGGCGGTTCGTTGCTCCAGAGCCTTTCCGTTCACCTTCCCACTCCTGGGCCAGACTACACTCAATCATATGACCCACTGAAGAGATGAGGCTTTCGACTCTGTCAGTCACCGCATTCTTATCGGCAGACTCAATAGCCTTGGCTTTTAAAATGAATGCCTCGCCTGGTTCACCAACTACTTCTCAGATAGATTTCAGTGTGTCAAATCGGAGGGCCTTTTGTCCGGACCTCTGGCAGTCTCTATTGGGGTGCCACAGGGTTCAGTTCTCGGGCTAACTCCTTTCTCTACATACATCAATGATGTCGCTCTTGCTGCTGGTGATTCTCTGATCCACCTCTACGACACCATTCTGTAAACATCTGGCCCTTATTTGGATACTGTCCTAACAAACATCCAAACGAGCTTCAACGCCATACAACACTCCTTCCGTGGCCTCCAACTGCTTTTAAAAGTCGAAGCTCTTCAACCGATTGCTGCCCTCACCCTCCCGCCCGGTGTCTGTTTAGACTGTAAACTCTCCTTCCAGACTCACAGTAAGCATCTCCAATCCAAAATTAAATCCAGAATTGGCTGGCTTCCTATTTCGCAACAAAGCCTCCTTCACTCATGCCAACAAACATACCCTCGTAAAACTGACTATCCTACTGATCCTCGACTTCGGCGATGTCATTTACAAAATATTCCCCCACACTCTCCTCAGCAAACTGGATGTAGTCTACCACAGTGCCATCCGTTTTATCACCAAATGTCTCATTGGCCTGTATGCTCTCGTTGGCTGGCCCTCACTACATATCCGTTGCCAAACCCACTAGCTCCAGGTCATCTATAAGTCTTTGCTAGGTAAAGCCCTGCTCACTGGTCACCATAGCAACACCCACCTGTAGCACACGCTCCAGCAGGTATATTGCACTGGTCATCTCCAAAGCCAACACTTCCTTTGGCCGCCTTTCATTCCAGTACTCTGCTGCCAATGACTGGAACGAATTGCTAAAATCTCTGAAGCTGGTCTTATATCTCCCTCTCTAACTTTAAGCATCAGCTGTCTGAGCAGCTTACCGATCACTGTACCTGTACACTGTAAATAGCACACCCGACTATCTCATCCCCATATTATTACTTACCCTCTTGCTCTTTTGTACCCCAGTATCTCTACTTGCACATCATCATCTGCACATATATCACTCCAGTATTAATGCTAAATTGTAATTATTTTCGCCTCAAGGGCCTATTTACTGCCTACCTCCCTATTCTTCTACATTTGCACACACTGTACATAGATTTTTCTATTTTTGTTTTCTTAGTTTTATTGACTGTACATTTGTTTATGTGTAACTCTGTGTTGTTTTTGTCGCACAGCTTTTCGCACTGTAAATGAGAACTTGTTCTCAACTGGCCTACCTGGTTAAATAAAGGTAGAATTCAAAATTAAAAATGTTCTGCAAGTACACAAACTTCTGCCAGGCTAACCAACAAGGGCAATGCCGACACAACAGCACCACTTGCTTCATTCTATAGCAGTGGAGGCCATTACCATGAGCACCTCCTCCCCAATTAAGGTGCCATCAACCTCCTGTGTTCTATAGCTAGAGGACTCTTGATATCTCCAGGAGTGATAAGTATACAAAAAATGAATCTGTTGTCTAGTTCTGTCTTTTTGCTAGCTAGGGCCATCTACTTTAAGTGCTGCCTGTGTTCCCAGAAGCTTACATGGTGTGTGAACTGCTGACTGCTCATAACTTGTTGTTGACACATCAACCAGGATTAAGGGGCAGTGCAATTTTTTGTTATCAGTGGCTGTACTGGAGGGGGAGTGGTTTCTCCTCTCCTAGGCTATCCGCAATTATTTCCGGGAGGTATGCTCTTCACCTCTGCAAGGCAATTAGCTATTAGTATTAGTACTTCCATCTCCCCACACTCTCTCACTTCAGTATCTTACTTAGTTATTTTCAGATTATATAATTTAGCTCTTTTGTAGCTTTGGCAACTATGTGTGTGTGTGTGTTTTCTATACCTGTTTTCTCCCTCTCTGTAGGCGTTAGAGACGCTCCCACCCCTTGGATGCAGCAACCCTTCTAATTTAGTGTACCCTGCACACACAACCCATATAGAATTGCTGGTCTGCCGATTTCATATCAGCCTATGTCGTGGAAAATTGCAAGATTATGTTATAGTGCTTGTAAAATTATATTATAATCTTTGGATTGCATTAGAATGGTTGTTTTATTTGACAGAATAGAATCTGTTGACTATTGTGTTTGTGTGTTCCACTGAGGATGGGCCTTTATGAGATAGCACTGACAGAAGTGATTTACGATGTCTTTGGCCAATAAAGCCTAAAGAGCATTCCAGATAGTGAGGTAATGTTTTTACTATGAAGTACCAGGAACGAGATTAGAACCTCGTTTTAGAGACCAAACTGAGCGATAATTTATAGCGAATGCAATCTGACTAAGGGATACTCCTTTCTCAATTAAAAGGCGCTTTGTGAAGAGTTCCTAAGATCTGTGGTTCATCATGTAAGTTGAGAGGGGTGTATCTTGGCTATAAAAGATCTGTATTCTACTGTAGGGACTCTCCGAATTCATTATAGACACTGAATTGATCTGAGAGTCAAAGGGCTATTGTAAAGCTCATATTATTAAAGATGAAGTTTAAGTATAAGTCTGACTGGTGTGTGGTTTGCAACTCTCCTCATTTGATAATACAGGAAATTGCCACGACACCTATGCTGCCCTTCAGTCCCTTCAGTCTAGTCGTCGCTGCTTATTTCCTCTAAGTGGGGATTTTGTATTTTCTCCCTCATTCGCCAGTCCATCTCCATCTCCTCATTTGAAGTCCATGCTGTCATTGTCATTTTTCCACTCAAGCTTAACATTGTTGTCATCTATCACCCACCAGGTTCCCTTAGAGAGTTCCTCAATGAGCTAAACACCTTGATAAGATCATTTCCTGACGATGGCTCACCACTCTTCATTCTTCAACTTAAATTTCTGTCTTTGATTAATTCCTTTCCAACTCTTTTGACCTCAACCTTTCCCAATCCTCTTCCACTCACAGGGAAGACAATACGCTTGACCTCATCTTTACTAGAGGCTGTTCGCCTACTATTCAAACTGTAAGCCCCCCCCCCCTCCAGTTCTCTGATCACTACTTTGTTTGTTTTTCTGTCTTCCTCTCCTTCAACCCTAGCTACTCCTCTAACCCTAGCTAAACACTTCTCCAGCCTGTCTCCTGATTCTGCCTCTTCGACCCTACTCTCCTCTTTCAACAATTTATGTTTTGCACTGTCCCCTTTCCTCCCGGCCGGGTCAGCCCTCCCCTCCTGCTCTGTGGCTGAGTGACTCACTGAGCTTACAGAACAGGGCTGCATGCAGCTGAGCGAAAATGCCGGAAAACTAAACCTATCATCCTTTCACACCCTCCTCTACCTTCCTGTGTATTTGTTGCTAAAGCCACTTTTTATAACTATCAAGATTTCAAGCTTCTAGGAAACTATTTTCCACCTCCCCCGTCCTTAATACTCCTCCCTCTTGTGGACAACTTTGTCAACCACTTTGAAAAGAAGGTTGACGACATCCGCTACTCATTCGTTCAGCCTATTGAGTCCACTGGACCTTCTCACACAGAACTACTCTACATTTGACCTCTTTCTACCCTCTCGCTCCAGATTAAATCCTGCAACTAGTGAGGTCCGGCCGCCCAATAACCTGTCCACTCGACACAATCCCCTCCTCAGCCAACAGAAAGTGGTAGCCAGCTAGCTGTACAGCAGGCTACTGTAGCTATATCACTCCAGACACTCAGGGCTTGTCTCAAACAACTCAAATCACCATAGTTTTCGTATCATCATAAATATCTCACCCACATGCCCTGAATCTATTGTTGCATTCTAAAGAGTTCAGCAATCAGATCATACAGCCTGAATACCTAATCAATAAACCATATATGTAGCTATCAGATTGTTTACAATGGCTAGCCTCACGAGTGCAGCCATATTTTTCAGGGTTGTATTCACTAGGAACCAAACGGAAACAAATGGATTGAAGCAGGGAGGGAATAATCTGAATTTGTACAATAAGAAATGCGGTCTTTCCTTGCAAAACGTTTAATGTTGCAAAAAGATTCACTACTGTTGGCTATGGTCTTCACTAAGGAATACACCCCAGTCTTCAGATGCATTAATGCAATTGGAGATGTCGTTGAATATTAATTACATTTGTCAAAAATATCAAGACATAGCTACTAAGAGACAAAGTATGTATGTATAATGACCATTAGCTACAGTCTAATAACATAGCTAACGTTAACTAGCTAACTAGCTAGCTAACTAGCCACTGTTCATGCACACTGATTTTCATACACTTCTTTTCAGGTTTCATTAACATAGCATTTTCTGCAGATAAATCAAGCTATGTATTGACATCAAATTAAATAACAACCTTAGCTTTCAATTAAACATACCTATGAGTCCTGCCCTGTCTCTTCCATTGAGCTACAAAACAACGGTATTTTCTAGAACAAAAACAATGTGCCATTTTCTATAGCTTCTTCTCTTCTATGGTATATGTAGGTGCTCTAAAGCAATTGGGCACTCATGAGTGCCAAACTGTGTTCATATTAATGACTACACATCAGTGAGAATCCGCAAGAGTGCCACCCTGTCAGTACTCGTCAATTAATTGAGAACTCACTAGCGCGCCTCTGACAGAAAAAATGTTTAAGACTTCAGCTAGGTAATCAGCTCACTAGCACCCCTTTGACAGGAATAGTCACCTGACAATTACTAGACAGTAGGAACGGAATGACCTCAGTGAGACTGCTAATATCTTTGACTGCAAAACAAACTAAAAAATAAATATATATAATAAATTATGTTTAAAAAAAATACATATTCTAAACTTTGGCCAAAAATCAAATGGGGTTTTCAAGCTTTTTTTTCTATTGGGGTTTTCAAGCTTTTTTTCTATTGGGGTTTTCAAGATTCTAATTATGGCGGGTAGATGCTGCCAGTAGATGCAGATGTTTCAAATAGGCCTAGCTTGTGCATCATTATCACTAGCTATCACTAGCTAACAGGGAAGAAAACTGAGGGAGAGCGTGGAGCATGACTGGGCCAAACTAGAGCAGCTTTTGAAGTTGCTGGAGCCGTTCGTGATCCACACCGACCAACTTGTTGACTAGTGAATGGACCAAGCTAAAGCAGCTTGTGAAGTTGCTGGAGCCATTCGCAAATCACACCAGAAACTTTAAACTGACAGCCAGTCGCTGTCTGATGTGGTGCCGTGCTTTCTCAACCTTGAGGCACACTTGCAGTCAACTACTGCTGCAAAACAGTTGGCACAGGTCCTCCTGACATCACTGCGTGAGTGCTCCGCATGCTTACTCCTCTAGCAGCCAACTTCATCCACTTTTTAATCTGATGATTATCTCAGGTGCTGTCCCCAAGGTTTTGAAGGCGGCCCATGTGCTTCCTCTCCACAAAGGTAGTGACCTCTCTGACCTAAAGAACTATCGCCCTATCTCAAAATTGTCTTCTCTATCAAACATTTTAGAATCATTAATCAACTGTCAGCTTAGAACCTTCCTCGCTACAAGATGTGTTCACCAGTCTGGTTTCAGGCAGGGTCATAGCACCATATATGCTGCAAACTTGGTGTTAACTGATGCGGCAAAGGGCATGATAGGAGGAAGCACTGTGCTGCCCTCTTTATTGACATATCAAAGGCTTTCGAGGCTGTTGATCAGTCTTAATTAATTCAAAGATTGTATGGATCAGTTGTCATGTAATTATTTCAAATATTACCTGAGAGACAGGACACAATGTTACTGTCTATATAAACAATGTTGGTCTATCTGTAAAAAAATTGTATCATACACCTGTATGCAGATGACACTTGTGTACACCATAGGAGTTTGGTGGCACCTTAATTGGGGAGTATGGGTTCGTGGTAATGGCTGGAGAGGAATGGGTGGAATGGTATCAAATACATCAAACCCATGGTTTCCATGTGTTTGATACCATTCCATTTGCTCCCTTCCAGCCATTATTATGAGCTGTCCTCCCCTCAACAGTCTCTATGGTGTACACTATTGACCCAATGGTTGACCAGGCTATTTCAAAACTTCAATCTGCCTTCATTATTTTGCAGAAAGCCTTTGTTGAACTAAAATTGTTACTTAATGCTAGTAAAACCATATGTTATTCTCCAAATCATGTAATAATGTATCTGATTTATGCATACACTACATTACCAAAAAATGTGGACACCTGCTCGTCGAACATGTCATTCCAAAATCATGGGCATTAATATGGAGTTGGTCCCCCCTTTTGCTGATATAACAGCCTCCACTATTCTGGGAAGGATTTCCACTAGATGTGGGAACATTGCTGTATGGACTTGCTTCCATTCAGCCACAAGCATTTGTGAGGTCGGGCGCGGATGTTGGGCGATTAGGCCTGGCTAGCAGTCGGTGTTCCAGTTCATCCCAAAAGGTGTTCGATGGGGTGGAGGTCAGGGCTCTGTGCCTGCTGGTCAAGTTCTTCCACACCGATCTCGACAAACCATTTCTGTACGGACCTCTCTTTGTTCACGGGGGAATTGTCATGCTGAAAAGGGAAAGGGACTTCCCCAAACTGTTGCCACAAAGTTGGAAGCACAGAATTGTCTTGAATATCATTGTCTGCTGTAGCGTTGACTTCCCTTCAATGGAACTAAGGGGCCTAGCCCGAATCATGAAAAACAGCCCAGGCCATTATTCCTCCTTCTCCAAACTTTACAGTTGGCACTATGCATTCGGGCAGGTAGTGTTCTCCTGGTAGCTGCCAAACCCAGATTCATCTGTCGGACTGTCAGATGGTGAAGCGTGATTCATCACTCCAGAGAACGCATTTCCACTGCTCCAGAGTCCAATGGCGGCGAGCTTTACACCACTCCAACCAATGCTTGGCATTGCGAATGGTGATGTTAGGCTTGTGTGCGGCTATGTTTTTATGCTTACTTTGCTTCCAGAGGCAGTTTGGAACTCGGTAGTGAGTATTGCAATTGAGGACAGACGCTGAACATTTCAGCACTTGGTGGTCCCGTTCTGTGATCTTGTGGCTGAACCATTGTTCCTAGTTGTTTCCATTTCACAATAACAGCACTTACAATTGACGGGGCTAGCTCTAGCAGGGCAGAAATGTGGCCACATACTGTTGTATATATAGTTGAAGTCGGAAGTTTACATACACCTTAGCCAAATACATTTAAACTCAGTTTTTCACAATTCCTGACATTTAATCCTAGTAAATATTCCCTGTTTTAGGTCAGTTAGGATCACCACTTTATTTTAAGAATGTGAAATTTCAGAATAATAGTAGAGAGAATGATTTATTTCAGCTTTTATTTATTCCATCACATTCCCAGTGGTCAGAAGTTTACATACACTCAATTGGTATTTGGTAGCATTGCTTTTAAATTGTTTAACTTGGGTCAAACGTTTCGGGTAGCCTTCACAAGCTTCCCACAATAGGTTGGGTGAATTTTGGCCCATTCCTCCTGACAGAGCTGGTGTAACTGAGTCAGGTTTGTTGGCCTCCTTGCTCGCACACGGTTTTCAGTTCTGGCCACAAATTGTCTATGGGATGAGGTCAGGGTTTTGTGATTGCCACTCCTCCAATACCTTGACTTTGTTGTCCTTAAGCCATTTTGCCACAACTTTGGAAGTATGCTTCGGATCATTGTCCATTCGGAAGACCCATTTGCGACCAAGCTTTAACTTCCTGACTGTTGTCTTGAGATGTTGCTTCAATATATCCACATCATTTTCCTGCCTCATGATGCCATCTATTTTGTGAAGTGTACCAGTCCCTTCTGCAGCAAAGCACTCCCACAACATGATGCTGCCACCCCGTGCTTCACTGTTGGGATGGTGTTCTTTGGGTTGCAAGCCTCCCCTTTTTTCCTCCAAACGTAACGATGGACATTATGGACAAACAGTTCTATTTTTGTTTCATCAGACCAGAGGACATTTCTCCAAAAAGTACAATCTTTGTCCCCGTGTGCAGTTGCAAACCGTAGTCTGGCTTTTTGATGGTGGTTTTGGAGCAGTGGCTCTTGCTGAGCAGCCTTTTAGGTTATGTTGATATAGGACTCGTTTTACTGTGAATTTCTTTTGATTTTCCCATGATGTCAAGCAAAGAGGCACTGAGTTTGAAGGTAGGCCTTGAAATGCATCCACAGGTACACCTCCAATTGACTCAAATTATGTCAATTAGCTTATCTGAAGCTTCTAAAGCCATGACATCATTTTCTGGAATTTTCCAAGCTGTTTAAAGGCACACTCAACGTAGTGTATGTAAACTTCTGACCTACTGGAATTGTTATACAGTAAATTATAAGTGAAATAATCTGTCTGTAAACAATTGTTAGAAAAATTACTTGTGTCATGCACAAAGTAGATGTCCTAACCGGCTCGCCAAAACTATAGTTTGTTAACAAGAAATGTGTTGAGTGATTGAAAAACTAGTTTTAATGACTCCAACCTAGGTGTATGTCAACTTCTGACTTCAACTGTATAGTGTGTGTGCATTGGATGGTGCTCTCATTGATCATGTCCCCGCTTAAAAGTATCTGGGTATCTGGACTGACTGAAAAGCATGATTTAGGATCTTTTTACTGTTGAATGTGTTTGTTTTCTATGATTGTGTTTTGCTTTTCGTATGTTGATGTGAATATTGATGTGTGCTCGTGTGTGATGGTGTGTATACAGAGCTCATCTGTGAAATAGACCTTGGTCTCAGCATGACTCCCTGTCAAAATAGTGAAAAAGTGAAAAAGGAGAAGATATATTCTCTCAACCGAACGCAACATCAATGTTCTTTCCAGAGGGTACAGCAATCATACTCCCTAAGGGACAATACCTGTAATAAGCACATGATATTGGCAAATGGTGAGTGACATTTATTTCATCCCACACATCCTGTGCTCAAACAGAGCTCTCTTTTCATTCAAAGACTGTTTTCAGAAAATGTTACAGATATAATTATTGGACCCTATTCAATACATTTTCTAAAGTTTGCCTGATGTTGGGCCTTAATAGCTTCATGACGATTACAGCACTGTGTTAGGATATTTTCATAATTACATGTTGAGGTGGGTTAATAAACCGGGAATTCGTAAACTCATTCCTCTGTCTGGACAATTGTTCATTTATGATCTAGCCAGGTCATTACAATGGTGTCAGAAGTAAAAACGTGGATAGAATTTTGCCAGCTAGCTAGCTGACTACTGTGGATAGCTAATGTTTTGTGGAGAACGGGGGTTGAAAATGCTTTGAGGGAATCCGAAAATGAAGGTAGTGGACGATTATGGCCAAGGAAGTGCGTGTGCATGGAAGTCTGAGGATCTGGCTGAGGAGATCGCCAGCGCATCTGAATATAATTTTTACAATTTTATTTAACCAGGCAAGTCAGTTAGAAAAAATTCTTATTTACAATGACGGCCTACCCCAGCCGAACCCTCCCCTAACCCAGACGACGCTGGGCCAATTTTGCACCGCCCTATGGGACTCCCGATTGCAGCCGGTTGTGATACAACTCGGGGTCAAACTAGGGTCTGTAGTGACGCCTCCAGCACGGCGATGCAGTGCCTGAGACTGCTGGGCCACTCAGGAGCAATCTACTGTGCCTTATGTATCTGTTTTCTGTCTCTCCATCCGTTCGTCTTTTAATCTACTATATTCAGTCCCTCAACACCCATATAATTTTTTACTCTACTGTATTTGTTTCAAGGTCAAGAAGGACCTGTGCCTGTGGCCTGACCAGCATGCGACAGCCAGATGCTGAACCCCATGTCTGGAAGCTCTTCCAGTGCTCCACATGCTTTGTCTTTCTGACAGATTATTATCAGAATCATACACCAAGCAACAGAACAACAGATGAGAGCGTCTGCTAAATGACTCAAATGTAAATAAGAAACAGTTAAGATTAGCATTCCTGCAACATTATTCTGTTGAAATGTAATTTGATCTCTGAAAATGGAAGCTAATTGATTACTCACTTGATGTGTGCATGCATATTGTAGTCTCGACACAACTCATTCTACATAACAACTGTTGTACACTACATGGCTCGCCGAACATCTCATTCCAAAATATGGAGTACAGTACAGTTACACTGATTTGAAGGGGTGTCCACATACTTTTGGCCATGTGGTGTACCTTATTCCTACTTATATATTGTCCATACTGTCTATACACATCACATATGTATATCCCAGACTCTGATATTGCTCCTTCTGATATTTCTTAATCTCTTGTTTCTTCTTCTTTTTTTAAATCTTTTTTTCTTGGGATTATTTGTGTATTAGTACTTATAGACTTTATACTGCACTGCTGGAGCTAGAAACAAAAGCCTTTCGCTGCACCTGCTTTAACATCTGCTAATGTCTGTACGCGGCAAATACACTTTGAGTTGATTTGTACAAGGTTAATCAATGCATTATGAGTTACAGGCCTTCAACAGAGGAATTTATCCATAAATATCAGCGTGATTACAGGAGCGTGACCAGACATAAACGACACGGCCAGCGTGAGCATAAATCCTTCACTAACAGGATCTGGCGGTGGCAAGGACACAGGAAGACGCACCCCGACCGTCCCACTTCTCCTTCACTGCCAAGTTGGTAAATGGGAAAACGCTCACAGCTGTTTCACATTGTCAGGAAAGAGACTGTCGACTTAGTGTAGAAGGATGATGATGTGGTGATGAATATGATGGTGGTGGTGATGGTGGTAATGACGGTGATGAAGCACCGCACAACCTCTCCTTGACTGCCATTTTGGTAAATGGGAAGATGCTAGGAGCTGCCTTACTTATATGCTGTTTATACACACCACATATTTATATTCTGGATTCTGACACATGCTCACTCTAATATATCTACCCAGGGTTGTTGATTAGACCCATTCTGTCATTTCTTGAGTTCATCTTTTTATTATTTGTGTATTTGCATTCTATTTGTTAGACATTATATAGCGCTGTTGGGAGCTAGTAACATAAGCATTTCGCTGCATCTGCTGTAACACCTTCAAATCTGTGTACGCCAGGGAAGATCGTTTGGTGAAGGATATTGATGTGGTGGTGATGAAGGACAAGAAAATATTATTAAAGCGATAAGACATGAGAGGGGGAGCGTCTGTAACTTGGCAGCGCTGTGCTGTACAAAATGTATTGAGTACCACGGACCAGCATGGATGTGTGTCTAATGAAAACTATCGTACACTTTGCAGCCTGTGAAAAGGTGTTCGCTATACGTTTGAACTCGGTCATATAACTAGTTAGTGTGATAACATGTGACAACATGTAAAAGCAACATGTGATAGCATGAATCTACACATGTGAAATAAATGTGACAACATGGGGATGCAACATTTGAATGTGATATCATGAAACTACACCTGACAACTGTTGAACGTTTTTCACATGTAAAACCGCAAATTCGATCGTCACGTGAATGTTTTTCACATGTGAAAATGCAATTCCACGTGTGAGAGTTAGATTTTCACATGTGAAAACATTTTTACACGGGAAAGTGCTAATTCAATTTTCACACGTGAACATTTGTCACATGTAAAACTGCAAATTTCAAATGTGAATCAAAAATTCATGTGTGAGGTGAAAACGTGTTATTATCCTTCATGTGAAAAGTGGTGTTAATATGTGAACTCTGAATGGAATACAGGTGAACATGTGGTTTGAACAACTGACCTCGTGTGTCTCTTGTTTTCATGTGAGAATTTCAGCTCAACATGAAAACTGCACATTGCACATGTGTTTTTTTGTCAGGGAAGTAGTGAAATGGTATGGGGGGTTTAAGGTATGTGGTGTGCTGTTCAGCTAAAATAGCGTAAAACATCTTTAATCAAGATGATGACATTTGACATGATCACTTAGTACTGACTTTTTCAATATGACCCCAACTGGGATTTGAACTCACAACCTCTGGATTTGGGATATGCTGACATTTCTGCTGTGCCACAAAGTCTGTAGCACTCATAAAAGTCCTCTAAAGATTCTTGACCTATAATACATCTTAGCACTTAGCAAAAGAGTGCCATCTGCACTGCTATCTTAGTTATCAGTTATTAATTGGACTATTCTCCCCTCATTGATTTAATTGACTTATTTCAGCAATTTCGATGGTTTTCTGTGTAGTTGTCTAATGTTGGTGGGGAATATTATTCTGTTTTAATGTTATTCCTGAATCACTGATAAATATAATCGTTTTTCTTGAGTGTATTTTTAACAAAGCTGAGATTTACTTTGAAGTTCAAAGTGTAGGAATACATGTGCAATTAAATCGGAATGCCATGAACCAAGAGGTTGTGAGTTCAAATCCCAGGTGAGGACATGTTGAACAACAATTACTGTATTAAAAAAAACATACACAATGTAATCATGTGGGTCAAATATGTAAGTTGAAAACACTGCGTGACGTTCTGAGGACATCTTAATGACAGGGCACCGCGTGAACTATTATCACATATGAAGTGTTTCTGATTTCACATGTGGAAAAGGTGGAATAAATTTAACATTTGCAAAACATCATGTGATTTACCACTTGTGAAATCATGTGGTTTTTCCAAAAGGGTTTTTGAGTCAACAATACTTATTGTGAACTTTTAAAATCTTTCCTTAAATTATTTCCCTAAAATATTTATAATGTTCTGTGATTGTGCTATATCTGCTGAAAGACTTGAACTGTCTTGGAAGTGTCATAGGTTGCAATATATTCTACGCTGCATTGCTCATCATTCTACAAAGATTATAGGGAAGCAGGGAACAGTAAACAGTCAACTTAATATTATGTGAAATAGAGAGGGAACATCAGTGTGAGAATCCATGTCCTTCATGTTCAAGTAAAGCCGAATCTCAGAGAGAGAGTTGTGGTTGAACTCAATCCCCCGGCGATCACCTATGAAAGGGCAGTCTTTCGTTTTACACTTTCCTTGGGAATTCCTCATTTTTCAGCTCCAAAATGAAAACAATCACATGAAAGACCATTCTATGTAATTTTGCAAACAAACTCCCACTTTTGAGTTTGTGTCATTTGTTTAAATAACTTCTTTAATAAATTCAATATGAATGTAGTAAGTTTAGTGTTACTATTCATAATGACCACTGGTAGCTGAAGTCCCTGTTTACCCACCATAAAATAAGCTACCAGGGGCTTGTCCCCCTTCGACTTGTTTGCGTGATATATCTCAGAAATGACTCACCCATCAGGGAATGGGTGAGTTATACCAACACACAAGGGGGAGACTACAGTGCTTTTTCTCATTGATTGGTAGGCGATAGCAATTTTATTGCGTCATTATGTTACACTCTAGTTGCCTTCACGACAGATAAACGCAACCCATCGGCGCTACTAAAGGGAGGCCAGCCAAGTAAGCGCGCTCAGTCTATGCATTCTAATCTGAATGTGGTGGAGCTATGAGAAGAGCAGTGCCAATGGATTGCATTCGTCTGTGCCATAGCTTTTGTAGAGAGACAAGCCAACTAAATTCACCTTATAATAATAATCTTATTATAAGCCTTCGACTATTTTTATTTTACGCAAATTTGGATTAATCTGGATTGATCGGATATTAGTGACTATTATTGTTGATTATTATCCTTTTATTATTATTTCTATTTGCATTATACATTATTTTCAACTCCAAATTGCAACGTCATAATTGTCTACTACAGTTTCCAAGCGGAATGAGCCTGTTTTGCACCTCCTGAGGATACAAGGCTTGAGTCTGGATTCAAAATGAAGTTAAAGTTTTTTTCCGGTGGGCTCTATACGACCACCTCTAGCCTACAACTCCGTCGGCAGTTGATATTGCCAATTGAAAACGTGATGCTGTAGCCTATTGTAGTTCATTGACGGTAGAAATGTTATAATTGTTTCTCCATGTGAGACATTCTCGAATGTGGATCACTGAAAACGATGTATACCGAGGCGGCTAATTTAAATTTCAGCTCGAATGGAAGCATCGACGATCCACTGAGCTCTCTGGATCAAGAATGGAACGAGCCCCCGGCGAAAAGACTGTCTCGGACGGGACACCATGTTATGTCCGTCTTCCTTGGATCTATTATGGTTTTTGGTTTCATCAATAACCTGGTGGTATTGATCCTGTTTATTAAGTTCAAAACTCTGCGGACTCCTGTGAACATGCTTTTGCTGAACATCAGCGTGAGTGACATGCTGGTGTGCCTCTGTGGCACCACGCTCAGCTTCGCCTCCAGTCTACAAGCACGCTGGCTGTACGGGAAGCACGGGTGCATGTGGTACGGCTTCGCCAACTCTTGTTTCGGTGAGTTTAGTCAACTGTTACATAACAAAATAGTCACCAAAGTGACTATATATATTTTTCTCAAAATAACACAATCAAAGCCTCGATGCCTCATCAATGCGTTTAAAGAAATCATTGTGCCAAATAATTGTGCCAAATAATTGATTCACTTTATCAACCTGCTAATAATCCGAATCAGCTGCGCTAGGACGTTTAACTCTCCAGGAACCGGGTTGGAGAGTCCTGAACTAGGGACTGTCTGTCTATAGGTAATTTGTATCAGATTATGTTGCCGATGAAAGGTGTAGTGTGGGGTACAGTGATTGCATTATTGGAGCGAAGTGATGGACTTCCACTTCCAGATTTCCCACGTGCCACATGACTGGGTTAGCCCACTATAATTCCTGATGTCACACATACAGCAGAATTGTCTTATGGATAGTGTGTTGTCAGCAGTTGCATCTGTGCCCCACAGACAGTTTAATTGTGACTCTGACGTGTGAAATCATTGCTTCTGTACTCTCACGGCCAAGTGGAACAGAAAGAGAGGGAGAAAAAAATAGAGACCCATTCTGTCAGCGTGATAATGTTAGTTATCTCACTGTACTTTAGAGATACCTTCAATGAATCTGTCTAGACCCAGATATAGGAAGCTTTTTGTCTGTGACGCTATGCAGTGTGTGTGAAATTGTTTAGTGGAATGGAAGTGGATTCAGGGCTACAGATGTAGGATCTTAATTTGATCACCCTTTTGTAGCAGGGAATTTCCTGCACAGCAGATAATGCAAACTTGTAGTGTGTTCACGTTTTAAAAATGCTTCTAAAGTTTGTCATTGGCACTTTACATTTTGAGACTTGATTTGCCCCTACAAAAAAATATATTATTTATAATCCAAATCAAATCAAATGCATTGTATAGTTTGTGAACACATATTTTGCAGACATTAAGGTGCAGCGAAATATTTGTTTCTAGCTCTGACAGTGCAGTAATACCTAACAATACATACAGTTGAAGTCGGAAGTTTACATACACCTTAGCCAAATACATTTAAACTCAGTTTTTCACAATACCTGATATTAAATTCTAGTAAAAAATCCCTGTCTTATGTCAGTTAGGATCACCAATTTATTTTAAGAATGTGAAATGTCAGAGTAATAGTAGAGAGAATGATTTATTTCAGCTTTTATTTCTTTCATCACATTCCCAGTGGGTCAGAAGTTTACATACACTCAATTAGTATTTGGTAGCATTGCCTTTAAATTGTTTAACTTGGGTCAAACGTTTCGGGTAGCCTTCCACAAGCTTCCCACAATAAGTTGGGTGAATTTTGGCCCATTCCTCCTGACAGAAATGGTGTAACCGAGTCAGGTTTGTAGGCCTCCTTGCTCGCACACGCTTTTTCAGTTCTGCTCACAAATGTTCTCTAGGATTGAGGTCAGGGCTTTGTGATGGCCAATCCAATACCTTGACTTTGTTGTCCTAAAGCCATTTTGCCACAACTTGGAAGTATGCTTGGGGTCATCGTCCATTTGGAAGACCCATTTGCGACCAAGCTTTAACTTCCTGACCGATGTCTTGAGATGTAGCTTCAATATATCCACATCATTTTCCTGCCTCATGATGCCATCTATTTTGTGAAGTGCACCAGTCCCTCCTGCAGCAAAGCACCCCCACAACATGATGCTGCCACCCCCGTGCTTCACGGTTGGGATGGTGTTCTTCAGCTTGCAAGCCTCCCCCTTTTCCCTCCAAACATAACAATGGTCATTATGGCCAAACAGTTCTATTTTTGTTTCATCAGACCAGAGGACATTTCTCCAAAAATTACGATCTTTGTCCCCATGTGCAGTTGCAAACCCGTAGTCTGGCTTATTTATGTCGGTTTTGGAGAAGTGGCTTCTTCCTTGCTGAGCAGCTTTTCAGGTTATGTTGATATAGGACTCGTTTTACTGTGGATATAGATACTTTTGTGCATGTTTCCTCCAGTATCTTCACAAGGTCCTTTGCTGTTGTTCTGGGATTGATTTGCACTTTTCGCACCAAAGTATGTTCATCTCTAGAAGACAGAATGTGTCTCCTTCCTGAGCGGTATGACGGCAGCGTGGTCCCATGGTGTTTATACTTGTGTACTATTGTTTGTACAGATGAACGTGGTACCTTCAGGCATTTGGAAATTGCTCCAAAGGATGAACCAGACTTGTGCAGATCTACAATTTTCTTCTGAGGTCTTGGCTGATTTCTTTTGATTTTCCCATGATGTCAAGCAAAGAGGCACTGAGTTTGAAGGTAGGTCTGGAAATACATCCACAGGTACACCTCCAATTGACTCAAATGATGTCAATTCGCCTATCAGAAGCTTCGAAAGCCATGACATAATTTTCTGGAATTTTCCAAGCTGTTAAAGGCACAGTCAACTTAGTGTATGTAAACTTCTGACCCACTGGAATTGTGATTTAGTGAATTATAAGTGAAATAATCTGTCTGTAAACAATTGTGGGAAAAATTACTTGCCATGCACAAAGTAGATGTCCTAACTGACTTGCCAAAACTATAGTTTGTTAACAAGACATTTGTGGAGTGGTTGAAAAATGTGTTTCAATGACTTCAACTTAAGTGTATGTAAACTTCCAACTTCAACTGTACATAATCCCCCAAAAATAAAAATAAAGAAATATCAGAATGAGAAATGTCCGTGTCCGGAACATAAATATATATGTATATAATGGTGTGTATGGACGGTATATGAGTAGAAAAGGTGTGATGAGCCTTGACTAGAATAGAGTATATACATACATACATAGTTGGGCTCAATCACTGTAAATCAAATGGAGATGAAAGATCAGCAGGAGGAGTGGGGATTCACACACTTTCAAAGGGTGCACTCAGGAGGGGAATTGAGGAGGGAGGGTGGGCTTTGAATATCATTATTATCATTCAATATAATTTAATATAAAAAAAGACAAATGCATAAGGTTGCCCTGTTGCTTCAAATGCCATTATGTTACTTCTCCTAATTTGCCCCAAGAGGTTTTCTCCACCAAAGCTTTCCACAAAAGGTGCACTCATGAGGGGAATTGAGAAGTGAGTGCAGGCCAGGATTTTAATATCATTATCATTTAATTATCATTGAATATCAATAAAGGAGAATGCAGAACCATGTCCTGATCTTTAAAATGCCAATCTGTTACATCTTCTAACGACCGTAAGATTATATTATTCCACCAATGTTCCACAACCTGCTATATTGCCCTTTACCACAAAAAAACGTTGAACAAATTGTCTCAGCAATAAGTCTGCCAACGCCTCTTTGCAGCTGTAGTCAAGAGTACGACACTGAGGCGACATGTGTGCCCATGCACACTAGGCTATTTCAGGAGACCGTTTGTAGTTTTGAATCCCCTCTTATATCAGGAACGGGTGGCGAAATGTTTGATTAAACGATTCAGAGACTAAAACGAATAAATCATCATTTAAAGAGAGGTAATCGATATACAAACCCTAAATCATCGGCTCTTCTTGCAGGCTGTATATCCCTATGTTGGAGCATAGCGAACTGTAGGTTGTGATTTTTGACCTGTTTACTTGTACATTGAACAATACAGCAACTTTACAGCAACAATAGAAAATACTGTTTGTTTTCCTCAATTTGTGGGTGTGGTCAAGGGGAATTCCTTCAATATCTACTCGGAGTATCTCTGCCTTCTAGAATTCCTCTCGGCCCAGCCCATTTGTCTCTGGTTTGAGGTAGCAAAACTAGGGCAATTCTCAGTGTTTGTGACATCACATGAGTCAAGTGTTTTGAAAACAGGCTGAGGGGTGTTTATGGTTGATCAGAAGGTCAGTCTGTTCATGGGATAGCAGAGCACTGAGCCCAGCACCTATTATGCCATAGCTCTGCCTGGCTGTTGGCTTGCTAGGCTACCCTCTGCAGTTGTTAGATAGAAGAGTCTTCTGGGCCTTTGTGTGTTTACATATCAGGTCATGGATTCTTTTTCAGTAATATCAACTATTGGAGTAATTGTGTCACAGGCAAGCTCTTATTTTCTGAGCTGATTATTTAGCAAGCAGCTAATGAGCACACCATTTCAAACAATGTGGTAACTGTTTATGACAACCGTTCATTACAGATCTAAAAACTAGAAATGAACAGTTTATAAAATACTTATAAACCTTTATAAATAACCCCTGGGGAGGGTAGGCAACAACACATCCGCCACCCTGACCCTCAACCTGGGGGCCCCTCGGGGGTGCATGCTTAGTCCCCTCCTGTGCTCCCTGTTCACCCATGACTGCGTTGGAATGTTAGTGTAGCATGTGTGCATAGAGCAAGTGCAAGAAAAAGGGGATCAATGCAGATAGTCTGTGTAGCCATTTGATTAACTGTTCAGCAGTCTTACGGCTTGGGAGTAGAAGCTGTTCAGGAGCCTTTTGGTCGCAGACTTGGCGCTCCGGCCTTGCTACCGCTTGCCTTGCGGTAGCAGAGAAACCAGTCTATGACATGGGTGGCTGTAGTCTTTGACACAGCCTAGTATAGAAACAGAGCTCACCCAAACCATCAAAACGATAGTCTTGGACTATCTGAAGGAGAAATATGATGACCTCCTGGACTTATCCTCGTTGGTCGACCCTCGGTTTAAAACACATTACATCAAAGAGGAGAAGGTGGGCCACAATAAAGCAAGAGCTGTCTCAGAGATGGTCAATGAGGGACATGAAAACCCAAGCCCAGCACAGGGAGACGTTGCTGCTGCTTCACCACAACTGACAGCTAAAAAGAGAAAGTCACTGGGCAGTTTTTTTCAAGAAGCCTCTCCACTACCACAGGTCTCACTGAAATCCAGCTGGTAGAAAAGGAACTCAGCTGCTACCTTCAGTCTCCTGGTGCCGACAGTGAAACCAATCCACTGGACTGTTGGAAGATCCACCCCAAAACACTTTCCCAAAGTCCTCCACCTGGCAAAGCGCTACCTGTGCATTCCTGCGACCAGCTCCCCCTCATAGTGACCTGCCATAGGGCAGCTTTAAAGCCAAATCAAATGTGATTTTGATTTGAATATGAGTATTTGAGAAGGGTTACACTACTGCAATTTGGAGTATACCAATGCTTCCCTCTATTGGAGCATAATAGTGTTGATGTCAACTTGTAGACAGACTTGTTTTGTAACTTGCTTGTAACTTGTCAGACAACACCTACCCCAACTTCAACTGTGATGTGCCGTTAGGCTAACAGTTACAATGCATATTGACTTGCACTATTTGTTTAAAAATAAAAAATAAAAAAATCTTGCTCATGACTTGTAAGGGTTTACAAGTTAAAATGTTATTTGTGAGTTCTACTTCTGAAAATAATTAAGAAACATTAAAGCCTTGGGTTTGTTCAGTCATTCTTGAGTCTGAAGCAGAAATGACCCTTTTTAAACATGATTTGATTAATATCGTGATTATTATCGTTATCGAATGACAAAAAATATATATATCATGATCATTTATTTGCCATATCGCCCAGCTCTAGTTCTACATGGAATTCAAAAGGGTTCTACCTGGCACCAAAAAGGGTTCTTCAAAGGCCTCTCCTATGGGGACAGGCGAATAATCCTTTTCGGTTCTAGCACCAGTTTTGTAAGAGTATACAGCTGTTTTATTGGGCACATGTGACAAATCAAATGTGATTTTGATTTGAATATGAGTATTTGAGAAGGGTTACGCTACTGCAATTTGGAGTATACCAATGCTTCCCTCTATTGGAGCATAATAGTGTTGATGTCAAAGTATTATGTTAATTTAATAGGGTGCAGTACATGGTGTTCCAGAATCCAGGAACTCCAAACCACTTTCATTTCACACCCTGTCCTTTTAGTGGACAACATTTCCCACTATAGGTGTGAGTTCTACAGAACAGTGGCCCATTCCACAATGACACAGTGAAAGGGACATATCCATATACTACTCCCCTGGCAAAAGAAAACTGCCATCCAGCCCCCTGTCCGCTGGCTGTCACTATTGGACCACCAAGGTGACCTCAACCTCTGAGATGGAATCTGCAGGATGGCGTGTGAACTGTGAATGGCATTGAAATACCAAGACATTTCTCCCTCTGTTAGTCACACCACACCGAGCACAAAGTCAGCCCCACCCACACTCTCCATCCATTCCCTGTTTCTCAATAGTGCTCAGAGCTTAACTCATCCGCAGGTTGTGGGTGGTGGGATACCATAGAAATAAACTTACTAGAACCGGCATCTCCATTGAAGTCAATGTACCGTGATGGGTGGACCAGCGGCCACAAAGTAAAGCAGGAAAAGTAATTATATTATATTTCTTTGTGCCATACTGTGCGCAGTTGAAACCCTCTGCAGAATACGTGCACACAAACTGCACTGTAGTGGTCAGTCAATACAGATGTAGGAACTTTACTTAGAGAAAAGTGGACGCACCTTGCATTTTCACATAATATAATGTTCAATAATTTAGACTTTTTGTGGCTACTACTGTTGAATAATTAACAGATGTCCTGGGCCTCTGAAGCATATTGGGTGGTTAAATTAAGAGAGGTTTCCATGCAGAGTCATTGTGCCCTTGGCAGATAGCTACGTAATGGGTTACAGCTGTTGCTTGGGGTCCTCATTCCAAACCTGGCCTCCCGACCATCCGCTACCCAGCAGTAGCTAAAATGGAGGTCTGAAGCAAAAACAGCTCCGAACATCTACTCTTCTCCTAAAATAGACTACAACCGCAAACTTTTATGTCTATTCTCCAAAAAAAACAGCCTCCAAACAGAAGAAGGGATGCACAAACATCTGCACAACCATAGACATTTCTCTTTATGTGGAATGCGGCTTCTTTTTTCTCTGTGCTCAAGCGTGGCAGGGCCCAAATCTCTGTTTCGAGAGTAATCTGGAGGGGCGCTGATAGACATGATTAAAAAGATCTTTGAAGATTAGAACATGCTGTGAGGAGAGGAGGATCTTTTGGAGTGTAGGAAGAACTCTCACAGAAATGAACTAACATGGGATGGAGATGGCGGGAGATTGGGAGATGAGATTACACAAGTCATCATGGTTCAAAGCATGGTGTAATGACTGCTTTAGATTTAAAACCAAAGTGACTGTATGTACGTAGAATGACATACAAATGTAGAACGATGTACGTGTGTAGAAGGAAGTATGTACACTGTACACTGTACAACCCTAACATTTTTTACAAGTAAATGAGTTAGGTTTTCTCAATTGAAAAAAAGTACATTTGTTGAAACCAAATATATGATTCAATGCCAACCGTTATACACTGCTCAAAACAATAAAGGGAACACTTAAACAACACAATGTAACTCCAAGTCAATCACACTTCTGTGAAATCAAACTGTCCACTTAGGAAGCAACACTGATTGACAATACATTTCACATGCTGTTGTGCAACATGTGGCAAGTCACCCCCAATAAAGGAGTGGTTCTGCAGGTGGTAACCACAGACCACTTCTCAGTTCCTATGCTTCCTGGCTGATGTTTTGGTCACTTTTGAATGCTGGGGGTGCTTTCACTCTAGTGGTAGCATGAGACGGAGTCTACAACCCACACAAGTGGCTCAGGTAGTGCAGCTCATCCAGGATGGAACATCAATGCGAGCTGTGGCAAGGTTTGCTGTGTCTGTCAGCGTAGTGTCCAGAGCATGGAGGCGCTACCAGGAGACAGGCCAGTACATCAGGAGACGTGGAGGAGGCCGTAGGAGGGCAACAACCCAGCAGCAGGACCGCTACCTCTGCCTTTGTGCAAGGAGGAGCAGGAGGAGCCCTGCAAAATGACCTCTAGCAGGCCACAAATGTGCATGTGTCTTCTCAAACGGTCAGAAACAGACTCCATGAAGTTGGTATGAGGGCCCGACGTCCACAGGTGGGGGTTGTGCTTACAGCCCAACACCGTGTATGACGTTTGGCATTTGCCAGAGAACACCAAGATTGGCAAATTCGCCACTGGCGCCCTGTGCTCTTCACAGATGAAAGCAGGTTCACACTGAGCACTTGACAGACGTGACAGAGTCTGGAGACGCCATGGGGAACGTTCTGCTGCCTGCAACATCCTCCAGCATGACCGGTTTGGCGGTGGGTCAGTCATGGTGTCGGGTGGCATTTCTTTGGGGGGCCGCACAGCTCTCCATGTGCTCGCCGGAGGTAGCCTGACTGCCATTAGGTACTGAGATGAGATCCTCAGACCCCTTGTGAGACCATATGCTGGTGCGGTTGGCCCTGGGTTCCTCCTAATGCAAGACAATGCTAGTCCTCATGTGGCTGGAGTGTGTCAGCAGTTCCTGCCTGACCTGAATCCAATTGAGCACATCTGGGACATCATGTCTCGCTCCATCCATGCTTTAGTCCAGGTTTGGGAGGAGATCCCTCAGGAGACCATCCGCCACCTCATCAGGAGCATGCCCAGGTGTTGTAGGGAGGTCATACAGGCACGTGGAGGCCACACACACTACTGAGCCTCATTTTGACTTGTTTTAAGGACATTACATCAAAGTTGCATCAGCCTGTAGTGTGGTTTTCCACTTTAATTTTGAGTGTCACTCCAAATCCAGACCTCCATGGGATGATAAATTTGATTTCCATTGATAATTTTTGCGTGATTTTGTTGTCAGCACATTCAATTATGTAAAGAACAAAAATATTTAATAAGAATATTTCATTAATTCAGATCTAGGATGTGTTATTTTAGTGTTCCCTTTATTTTTTTGAGCAGTGTATTTGATTAATAAAAAACCTAGATTTCAAGTTGCAACCTATTTCTTTCAACACTCAACTTACTTTTCCCCTTTGGTTAAACCTAATAAATAACATAACTACTAATATACCACAACATTTTACGAAGTCGATTTTTCACTCCAGAATTATCAGATTTTCTGCAATTGGGTTCCAAACAATTAAATACATTTCCCGGTTGTCAAGATACTGTATTAAGTTTGTTCCATAACTCAAAACACTTTCTTTAAATAATCATTTTTTTAACCAAATTGTGTATCACAGTATCACAGTTCGTACACAGATATCATTTAAGATTTAGTGCTGGCAGTAAATATATAATCATAAAAAAGAAAATACAGAACACACTACCTGGAATGGAATTCACTCGCAAGGGTGGCCAAAAATAACCAATTGAAAGCCACAACAGGCCACACACCCAACTCTTCTGATAGGCTGCCGCCGTTACATTGCACCCACCGCTATGCAATGCAAATGTCCATGAAGTACTGAAAGCAATTTATAAGCTTTCCTTCAATAAAAAATAACATAAACTGTCAAATTTGGCTAGAGCTGGCCGTCTGGCCAAACTGAGCAATCGGGGGAGAAGGGCTTTGGTCAGGGAGGTGACCAGGAACCCGATGGTCACTCTGACAGAGCTCTAGAATTCCTCTGTGGAGATGGGAGAACCTGAAGGACAACCATCTCTGCAGCACTCCACCAATCAGGCCTTTATGGTAGAGTGACCAGCCAGAAGCCACTCCTCAGTAAAATGCACAACAGCCCGTTTGGATTTTTCCAAAAGGCACCTAAAGACTCTCAGACCATAAGAAACAATATTCTCTGAGCTGATGAAACCAAGATTGAACTCTTTGGCCTGAATGTCAAGTGTCACGTCTGGAAACCTGGCACCATCCCTACTGTGACACATCGTGCTGTGGTGATGTTTTTCAGCGGCAGGGACTGGGAGACTAGTCAGGATTGAGGTAAAGATGAACGGAGCAAAGTACAGAGAGCTCCTTGATGAAAACCTGCTCCATAGCGCTCCAGACCTCAGACTGGGGTGAAGATTCACCTTCCAACAGGACAATGACCCTAAGCACACAGCCAAGAGTGGCTTCGGGACAAGTCTCTGAATGTCCTTGAGTGGCCCAGCAAGAGCCCGGACTTGAACCCGATCGAACATCTTTGGAGAGACCTGAAAATAGCCATGCAGCAATGCTCCCCATCCAACCTGACAGAGCTTGAGAGGATCTGCAGAGAAGAATGGGAGAAACTCCCCAAATACAGGTGTGCCGAGCTTGTAGCGTCATACCGAAGTAGAATTGAGGCTGTAATCACTGCCAAAGGTGCTTCAACAAAGTACTGAGTAAAGGGTCTGAATACCTATGTATATGTGATATTTCAGTTTTTTTTTAATTGTATAAATTAACAACAAAAAAAAGTACCTGTTTTTGCTTTGTCATTATGGAGTATTGTGTGTAGATTGATGAAACATTTAATCAATTTTAGAAGAAGGCTGTAATGTAACAAAATGTAGAAAAAGTCAAGGGGTCTGAATACTTTCCGAAGGCACTGTACATCCTTTGTGACTCCATACATCTAATTGAATTATATATTAAGAATATATGTAATGCCCACTGATATATGTATCACAAATATTCAGTCTGTGTGAGTTACTGGATGCTCTCATGCATACTATAGTTTGGTAAGTTATTGGTATTGGTTCACTGTTTCTTGTTGATCTATTTATAGAAAATAATGATGTTGAGATAGTTACATTCTGATACCCAGAGGTTGATGAGATACCAAATAAAAAAAATGAAAGGGCAAATAAATCGATGTTAACCTCGGGAAATTCATCATGCATAATTGGGCAAGGGGGTTTCTCAAGAGGGAAAATATATACAATCAGGGACTCCTATGCGATTTCTAAATGGAATTCAATATGGAATATTGGCATATGAGAAACCTGGGCATGATAAACGGACCATGGTCTGAGTCTGACTGTCTCTCTAGTCTCTTGGTGGAGGGAAGAGGGTTAAAGGACATGGATGAACTCGGCTGCTTCCTCATCTGCACTGACAGGTCAGCTCCCCTAGGGGTCAACCAGAGGGAAGAGCCAATCACTGGCCTTGCTGCTGTAGCGTCTTTTCCGCCCTCTGGTCCTCGAAGGAGGGAGTGTGATTGTGTGCCTTACACTGATTGAGTCAATGAAATGTGACTGGGGAGTGGAGTGGAGTAGATTGAATATCCAATCTGTAATGACAGGCATGCAGCCATGTGCCCACTGTTTTGAGCTACAGAGCTAAGCCAAGGCTGTTTCTGAATTTCACATCACTTTCTCACCCCTCGATAAATTAGTAAACTTATGTTGAAAGATGACCCGTCGGGGCTCAGAGGTCCTTATTAAAGCAACAGCCTCGGCAGCTTCCTACAGCAACGTTTTCATTTGCAACAGCATCTTAAATAATAAGAATAATACCTTGTATTTGTGCCTTTGAAGATACCTAGGGACACATACAGAGTAAAACATAAAATAGCCTAAATAAACACGACAATACTAAAAGCAAAGTGCATTACCACAAAGGCGCCCGGCACCCCAAAAATAGCAAGATAATTAATACATGGGGGAAAACAGCAACAACAGCAATAACAATGTCAAGCTCACGAAGGCAGTTCAAATCGAGAGGCTACTTGAAAGACCTCTGTAACCCGATAGGTAGAATTTTTTTTTAAAAGAGCTAGACGGTTTAAAACGCTATAGGCTGAATGCTATTCTGAAAAGGTTGTTTTTGGAGATTCGGATGGAGTCCGAACTCAGGAAGTTCAGGGGTGAGAGAGTTCCAGAGAGAGAAGGCGCGATCCCCCATGAAGCGTAGGATGGATGGACGGCTGCGGATGGGGGTGTAGATGTGTAGCATGTCAGAGAGACAGGAGGGGGCCAAGCCATGCGAGGATTTGTAAGGTGCCGATTTTGAGTTTCAGAAAGTTTGAGCGATTTTATTTATTTTAAACAGCTGATGCGTGATGGTGGGGGGGTCAGAGGTAGGTTTGGATTGAACATAGATTTGTGTGTCATCAGTTTAGCAGTGGAATTGGAGAGCATGTTGGGGGATGATTTGGCCAAGGGGTATATGTAGATAATGAATACTGTCGATATCGACACCTGGCTTTCCAGTTACCGCTCCAAAAACAAATTATAGAACCTAGATGAACTGTATGGTTAATCTTCTACAATATACAAGCAAATGTATATTTCTATTCAATGACTTCAACTCTATACATTGACATAACATTACCATTATAATGTCCAATTGTCCAACACAATTATCAATTTCTCAAAATGATATTCCACACCATAGAATTATAATTAAATATTTTTTCTATTACCTAGAATTATAATTATATATTTTTTCTATTACCTAGAATTATAATTAAATATTTTTTCTATTACCTAGAATTATAATTAAATATTTGTTCTATTACCTAGAATTATAATTAAATATTTGTTCTATTACCTAGAATTATAATTTCATATTTTTTTCTGTTACCTAGAATTATAATTGACATGTTTTTCTATTAACATACAATATATTACATGAATATGAATTGTTGGTGCCTGGAGGTTGTGTGTGTGAAGAGCCTGAAGACAGAGAGAGTTGATTAAGATGGGTGTGCATGACAGGGTAACCGTGACAGGGGGTTTGTTACTCATCTGTGTGTGTGTGTGTGTGTGTGTGTGTGTGTGTGTGTGTGTGTGTGTGTGTGTGTGTGTGTGTGTGTGTGTGTGTGTGTGTGTGTGTGTGTGTGTGTCTTCATTATACATGGGGCTGGAGGATCATAGGGGGTTCCTGATTGGGCTCTGTAAATAGTTGTCATTAGCATAGACAGGTTATGTAACTGATGGATAAAGCAAGCGTTCACAGCCGGGAGAGCATCGTGTGACATTTTCCATTGTGTGATTCACTGTAGGAAAAGCACTGGCACAACTGAGTTGCCTTTTTACAGGTGTGTGGAAATAATTTGATTATATCTCAGAAGAAAAGAAGGATCCACAGACTGCTATAACCAGTACCACTTCGGTTTATCCATTGTGTGATTCACTGGAATCGGTTCTGGGTAGGTTGTGACAGATAATGGATCTACTTTATTGGTGGCAGTGATAGGAGTATCACGTAGTGAATTAGAGGGATTTTGACACTTCAGTTGCTCAACTTTGGGATTTAATTAAGCCATATGTACATGTTGCTAATACCCTGCAGGCATTTCCCAGTGTCTTATTCCAAATACATAATATGAACCACTTGATCAGATGTCAATGAAATCATATCTGATAGCGCAGTAATTACAGTGGAATATGTGGAGTGATGGAATGACTCATTTGCAGCAAATGCGTCATTTCAGCCCACCCCTAACACCCCTATACACACATACCGCAGTCACACTCACAACTCATAACTTGCCGTGATGGTGAGAAATATATGAGCGGAAAAGGTATTTTCTCCTTTAATTTCTCATTTGGTTGATATGTGATGTGTAAACATAGTGTGTCCAAGATGGCATAGCAGTCAGACGTCCTTTGTCCTCGTCTTGTCGTGTCCCGTGTATATATATATTAAAATCTTTTTTCGCATATCTTTTATATATTTTCTTTTCCAAAAACTCAACTTCAAAACACTCTCCTGCAACCCGCCTCACCAATTTAAAAAAAAAGTATTATTTACCTCAAATCTGAAATCCACAATAGAAGCTAGCCTGAAGCTAACCAGAAGCTAACCAGGTGCTAACCAGAAGCTAGCCAAAAGATAGCCAAAAGCTAGCCAGGAGCTAACCAGGAGCTAGCCAGAAGCTAGCCAGAAGCTAGCCAGTTTACTGGATAACGTTAGTATTTAGCTAACCACGGTTGATGGTCATCACCTATCCTTTAGCTCGAAAAGGTATCGCCAGTTTTGTACAACAGACCAGAATATACTGGACCTATTTTTCTCTCCAAATCCACGGATTTCAACCGAAAGCTCTGAACATTTACACCTGGATCTCGCAGCTAGCTAGCTGCTATCCGTGTGACTATTGGCTTACGTCGGTCCCGGAGCAAACTTCAATTATTCCGGAGCTAGCCAGCTGAAGAGTTCCATCAACCACTCCTGGGCTACAATCACCTATCCGGACCCGTTTTACTGCCGATGCGGAGCCCCACCGGGCCTTCACGACGGTACTACCGACGTTATCTGCACAAGGGAGTTATCCAACTGGCTCCTCCGTCGCGATGTTACCTGAATGGCCATCTGCGGCCCGCTAATCGTTAGCTGTCTTATCGGCTGCTTTCTGAATAGGTCTCTCAGACAATTTTTCTTGAGTCACTATTACTATATCCATTTTGCCATTTGGATTGATCCCATCTACCACACGGAACCCCACTAATCTACTAACGGAAACGCACGAAGTGGCTAAAAACAGAACACTGTCCTACGCTAGCTAGCTAACGATGGCCCGGGTAGCTGTCTGAATCGCCGTTACCCCAACCAACCTCACTACTAACTGGACCCTTGTGATCACTCGACTAAGCATGCCTCTCCTTAATATCAATATGCCTTGTCCATTGCTGTTCTGGTTAGTGTTTATTGGCTTATTCCACTGTAGAGCCTCTAGCCCTGCTCATTATACCTTATCCAACCTTTCAGTTCCACCACCCACACATGCGATGACATCACCAGGTTTCAATGA
Organism: Oncorhynchus kisutch; assembly: GCF_002021735.2. Lineage (NCBI taxonomy): Eukaryota > Metazoa > Chordata > Actinopteri > Salmoniformes > Salmonidae > Oncorhynchus > Oncorhynchus kisutch. Next base: position 41,683,024 of record NC_034189.2, read on the forward strand.
TGTTTCTAGAGATCATATCTCTCTCATCATCACTCAATACCTAGGTTTACCTCCACTGTATTCACATCCTACCATACCTTTGTCTGTACATTATACCTTGAAGCTATTTTATCAGCCCCAGAAAGCTCCTTTTACTCTCTGTTCTGGACGTTCTAAATGACCAATTCTCATAGTTTTTAGCCGTACCCTTATCCTACTCCTCCTCTGTTCCTCTGGTGATATAGAGGTGAATCCAGGCCCTGCAGTGTCTAGCTCCACTCCTATTCCCGAGGCACTCTCTTTTGATGACTTCTGTAACCGTAATAGCCTTGGTTTCTTGCATGTTAACATTAGAAGCCTCCTCCCTAAGCTTGTTTTATTCACTGCTTTAGCACACTCTGCCAAACCGGATGTTCTAGCCGTGTCTGAATCCTGGCTTAGGAAGACCACCAAAATCTCCATTCCGAACTACAACATTTTCAGACAAGATAGAATGGTCAAAGGAGGCGGTGTTACAATCTACTGCAGAGATAGCCTGCAGAGTTCTGATCTACTATCCAGGTCTGTACCCAAACTATTTGAACTTCTACTTTTAAAAGTCCACCTCTCTAAAAAGAAGTCTCTCACTGTTGCCACCTGCTATAGACCACCCTCTGCCCCCAGCTGTGCTCTGGACACCATATGTGAACTGATTGCCCCCCATCTATCTTCAGAGCTCGTGCTGCTAGGCGACCTGAACTGGAACATGCTTAACACCCCAGCCATCCTACAATCTAAGCTTGATGCCCTCAATCTCACACAAATTATCAATGAACCTACCAGGTACCACCCCAAATCCGTAAACACGGGCACCCTCATAGATATCATCCTAACCAACTTGCCCTCTAAATACACTTCTGCTGTTTTCAACCAAGATCTCAGTGATCACTGCCTCATTGCCTGCATCCGTAATGGGTCAGCGGTCAAACGACCTTCACTCATCACTTTCAAATGCTTCCTGAAACACTTCAGCGAGCAGGCCTTTCTAATCGACCTGGCCGGGGTATCCTGGAAGGACATTGATCTCATCCCGTCAGTAGAGGATGCCTTCCTCACCATCTTAAATAAGCATGCCCCATTCAAGAAATTTAGAACCAGGAACAGGTATAGCCCCTGGCTCTCTCCAGACCTGACTGCCCTTAACCAACACAAAAACATCCTATGGCGTTCTGAATTAGCATCAAACAGCCCCCGTGATATGCAACTTTTCAGGGAAGCTAGAAACCAATACACACAGGCAGTTAGAAAAGCCAAGGCTAGCTTTTTCAAGCAGAAATTTGCTTCCTGCAACACTTACTCAAAAAAGTTCTGGGACACTGTAAAGTCCTTGGAGAATAAGAACACCTCCTCCCAGCTGCCCACTGCACTGAGGATAGGAAACACTGTCACTAACGATAAATCCACTATAATTGAGAATTTCAATAAGCATTTTTCTACAGCTGGCCATGCTTTCCACTTGGCTACCCATACCCTGGTCAACAGCACTGCACCCCCCACAGCAACTCGCCCAAGCCTTCCCCATTTCTCCTTCTCCGAAATCCAGGCAGCTGATGTTCTGAAAGAGCTGCAAAATCTGGACCCCTACAAATCAGCCGTGCTAGACAATCTGGACCCTTTCTTTCTAAAATGATCTGCCGAAATTGTTGCAACCCCTATTACTAGCCTGTTCAACCTCTCTTTCATGTTGTCTGAGATTCCCAAAGATTGAAAAGCAGCTGCGGTCATCCCCCTCTTCAAAGGGGGGGACACTCTTGACCCAAACTGCTACAGACCTATATCTATCCTACCCTGACTTTCTAAGGTCTTCGAAAGCCAAGTCAACAAACAGATTACCGACCATTTCGAATCCCACCATACCTTCTCCTCTATGCAATCTGGTTTCAGAGCTGGTCATGGGTGCACCTCAGCCACACTCAAGATCCTAAACGATATCTTAACTGCCATCGATAAGAAACAATACTGTGCAGCCGTATTCATTGAACTGGCCAAGGCTTTCGACTCTGTCAATCACCACATCCTCATCGGCAGACTCGATAGCCTTGGTTTCTCAAATGATTGCCTCACCTGGTTCACCAACTATTTATCTGATAGAGTTCCGTGTGTCAAATCGGAGGGCCTGTTGTCCGGGCCTCTGGCAGTCTCTATGGGGGTGCCACAGGGTTCAATTCTTCTCCTCTGCAGATCCTCTCAAGCTCTGTCAGGTTGGATGGGGAGTGTCGCTACATAGCTATTTTCAGGTCTCTCCAGAGATGTTTCATTGGGTTCGAGGTCCTGAGCGCTCTGGAGCAGGTTTTCGTCAAGGATCTCTCTGTACTTTGCTCTGTTTATCTTTCCCTCGATCCTGACTAGTCTCCCAGTCCCTGCCGCTGAAAAACATCCCCCACAGCATGATGCTGCCACCACCCTGCTTCAACGTAGGGATGGTGCCAGGTTTCCTCCAGACATGACGCTTAGCATTCAGGCCAAAGAGTTCAATCTTGGTTTCAACAGACCAGAGAATCTTGTTTCTCATGGACTGAGAGTCCTTTTGGTGCCTTTTGGCAAACTCTAAGCGGGCTGTCATGTGCCTGTTACTGAGGATTGGCTTCCGTCTGGCCACTCTACCATAAAGCCCTGATTGTTGGAGTGCTGCAGAGATGGTTGTCCTTCTTGAAGATTCTCCCATCTCCAGAGGAACTCTGTTCATAGATGACCAGCAGGGTCAGATAATAATAATCACAGTGGTTGTAGAGGGTGCAACAGATCAGCACCTCAGGAGTAAAAGTCAGTTGGCTTTTCATAGCCGATCATTCAGAGTTAGAGACAGCAGGTGCGGTAGAGAGTCCAAAACAGCAGGTATGGGACAAGGTAGCACGTCCAGTGAACAGGTCATGGTTCCATTAGCCCTGCCTGCTGTTGAAACAGTTAAAACTGGCACAGCAGCATGATCAGGTGGACTGGGGAGAGCAAGGAGTTATCAGGCCATGTAGTCCTGAGGCATGGTCCTAGGGCTCAGGTCCAACGAGAGAAAGAGAGAGAGAGAGAGAGAGAGAGAGAGAGAGAGAGAGAGAAAAAGAGAGTGAATTAGAGGGAGCATACTTAAATTCACACAGGACACCGGATAAGACAGGAGAAATACTCCACATATAACAGCAGGACCCTAGCCCCCTGACACAAACTATTGCACCATGAATATTGGAGGCTGAGATGGTTTGCACGTACACATACGTACTGTATGTGTACGTGCAAACCATCTCAGCCTCCAATATTCATATGATATTGCCCTTGAAGTGATAAGATATATTTGGGGGTTTTAAGTGGCTAAATTAAAGTATTATCCGGTAAAACCTGCTATCTAGAACCCAAAATGGTTCTTCGGCTGTCCCCATAGGATAACCCTTTTTGATTCCAGGTAGAACCCTTTTGGGTTCCATGTATAACCCTTTCCACAGAGAGTTCTACACAGAACCCAAAATAGTTAAACCTGGAACCAAAAAGGGGTTTTGTTGGAATCCTTTTTCTAAGAGTGTAGAAATCCAGTATAGAGAACCATATGCATATGATTACTGGACGTGTCACTCCTATCTGATAACATAACACAGTGCACAACTTCTCACAGATCCCACTGAACTTAGACTACTGAAGGCAGTTTGCTTTCAAAATGTAACTGAAACCTAAAGTATTGTTTTCATAATTGCAGGGGCTGCAATATAACTCTTCATTGCTGTAATGCACACTCTGATGTGTTCATGGGGCTGCTTAAAATAGCCGCATAAAATAGGGAATTTCACATGTTCCCCCTTCAAAAGTGATTGTTTACTTGGGTATTAAGGCTCAGTTTAGAAAAGCCAAACAGAACGCATGAAGTTAGTCTGTTTTCAAGGGTAGCCTGCCAGTGCACCACAATCTGTCTCAGTGACTGTCTCGCAATAATCCATGTAATGGGTAATCACGGTATACCACCATCCCTCTTGTTCTCTCTCTCTCTCTCTCTCTCTCTCTCTCTCTCTCTCTCTCTCTCTCTCTCTCTCTCATTCTCTCCCTACCTTCCTCTCTTTCTCTATCCATCTCTCAGGAATTGTGTCGCTAATCTCGCTGGCCTTCCTCTCCTATGACCGCTACAGCACATTAACCGTGTACAACAAGCGGGCCCCCGACTACCGCAAGCCTCTGCTGGCTGTGGCGGGCTCCTGGCTCTACTCCCTGTTCTGGACAGTGCCCCCCCTGCTGGGCTGGAGTAGTTACGGCCTGGAGGGGGCCGGGACCAGCTGCTCGGTCACCTGGACATCCCAGACTCCCCAATCTCACTCCTACATCATCTGCCTGTTCATCTTCTGTCTGGGGCTGCCTGTGCTGGTCATGGTCTACTGCTACGGGAGGCTGCTCTACGCTGTCAAACAGGTGAGCTGTCCCACCTATCCACATGGGTTCAAATGAAAAATGGCTTGAAATCAATCAAAACACACCATGCAATGTTTGCCTACACATATTCTGTTTATTCGCTATTCTTCACGCAAACTTCTTATTCTGAATAACTGTAATCATCTACCTGTGAAGAAGTGGTAGGTGTTTACAGTACCTAAAACCAACATGGATGGGTGCATTTGCACGTGTGTGTGTTTTCGTCAATAAAACAATAGAAGTGAGGCTTGAGCAGAGTAGAGTCAAGTTTACTCATGCAAAGCCCCAGATCAGCATGTTGTGTCAGGGTCTGAACCTGCTGATAAACCACTGATAATCAGAAAGACTTGCAGTGTTAAAACTGTCAGTTATTGGGTAGAATGCTGAAGCACTGCCTAGTGATATCTCGCTCTCCCAGTCAGCGTTATCTGGTGTCTCCACCCTTCCGTGTTTAAGTAATAATTTGTTTGACATACATTAAGATAGTGAACCCAGCTAGCCCCGCAAAGTCAATGTATTGCTGATTACTAGCACGGTCACCACTGAATTATAGAGGACTAAGCACCACGAGTAAGTAGCTTTGCACAAGCGAGCCAAAACAGCTCTCCTTCTTCTGTAGCACGAGGCAGATTGGTGTACATCTCCCTGACAGGATGCTAGTCTATCGCAGGGCCTTGCCTCCAATCGATCTCCTTCATGCTGAGTACCAAGCAGAGACACACCGGGTCCCATTTTTACTGTCTTTGGAACGACTCAGCCGGGGATCAAACTCTCAACCTCAGGGCAGACACTAACCACAAGAACACTGAGTTGGTAGCAGCTACCATCCATTGTTAGGCTACCATTCAAGTGTCTAATTGCACATACTACCACAGTGGTAATCCTGCAGTTTAACTGCCAAATCACACTTGCATGTTCACAGTCATGTATTTATAGAACAGCTAATGGGCTATCTGCCCACAATATGAATAACATAATGCTGCATCTATATACAGTGGGGCAAAAAAGTATTTAGTCAGCCACCAATTGTGCAAGTTCTCCCACTTAAAAAGATGAGGCCTGTAATTTTCATCATAGGTACACTTCAACTATGACAGACAAAATGAGAAGAAAAAAAATCCTGAAAATCACATTGTAGGATTTTAAATGAATTTATTTGCAAATGATGGTGTAAAATAAGTATTTGGTCAATAACAAAAGTTTCTCTCAATACTTTGTTATATACCCTTTGTTGGCAATTACAGAGATCAAACGTTTTCTGTAAGTCTTCACAAGGTTTTCACACTGTTGCTGGTATTTTGGCCCATTCCTCCATGCAGATCTCCTCTAGAGCAGTGATGTTTTGGGGCTGTTGCTGGGCACCACAGACTTTCAACTCCCTCCAAAGATTTTCTATGGGGTTGAGATCTGGAGACTGGCTAGGCCACTCCAGGACCTTGAAATGCTTCTTACGAAGCCACTCCTTCGTTGCCCGGGCGGTGTGTTTGGGATCATTGTCATGCTGAAAGACCCAGCCACGTTTCATCTTCAATGCCCTTGCTGATGGAAGGAGGTTTTTCACTCAAAATCTCACGATACATGGCCCCATACATTCTTACCTTTACACGGATCAGTCGCCCTGGTCCCTTTGCAGAAAAACAGCCTCAAAGCATGATGTTTCCACCCCCATGCTTCACAGTAGGTATGGTGTTCTTTGGATGCAACTCAGCATTCTTTGTCCTCCAAACACGACGAGTTGAGTTTTTACCAAAAAGTTATATTTTGGTTTCATCTGACCATATGACTTTCTCCCAATCTTCTTCTGGATCATCCAAATGCTCTCTAGCAAACTTCAGACGGGCCTGGATATGTACTGGCTTAAGCAGGGGGACACGTCTGGCACTGCAGGATTTGAGTCCCTGGCGGCGTAGTGTGTTACTTATGGTAGGCTTTGTTACTTTGGTCCCAGCTCTCTGCAGGTCATTCACTAGGTCCCCCTGTGTGGTTCTGGGATTTTTGCTCACCGTTCTTGTGATCATTTTGATCCCACGGGGTGAGATCTTGCGTAGAGCCCCAGATCGAGGGAGATTATCAGTGGTCTTGTATGTCTTCCATTTCCTAATAATTGCTCCCACAGTTGATTTCTTCAAACCAAGCTGCTTACCTATTGCAGATTCAGTCTTCCCAGCCTGGTGCAGGTCTACAATTTTGTTTCTGGTGTCCTTTGACAGCTCTTTGGTCTTGGCCATAGTGGAGTTTGGAGTGTGACTGTTTGAGGTTGTGGACAGGTGTCTTTTATACTGATAACAATTTCAAACAGGTGCCATTAATACAGGTAACGAGTGGAGGACAGAGGAGACTCTTAAAGAAGAAGTTACAGGTCTGTGAGAGCCAGAAATCTTGCTTGTTTGTAGGTGACCAAATACTTATTTTCCACCATAATTTGCAAATAATTTAATAAAAAATCCTACAATGTGATTTTCTGGATTTTTTTCCCTCATTTTGTCTGTCATAGTTGAAGTGTCCTATGTTGAAAATTACAGGCCTCTCATCTTTTTAAGTGGGAGAACTTGCACAATTGGTGGCTGACTAAATACTTTTTTGCCCCACTGTATGTATATATAGACACATAATATGCACTCAGTACTACTTCTTCATATGGACTTCCTGTAGAAAGATGCCCTGTCTTCAGTGGCCTGTAGACTGAGGTGCATGGAAAGGAAGTTGGTGGTTACAGATTGGTAGGATTGAGAGAAGAGTGTGTGCAAAGAGAGAAACTGAACACTACTTTTACATGATTAAGACAGTGTTCATTGGACAGATGGAGTATCCTTTAAAAAAAATGAACACTTGGTTCCCTTTCTTACACTGCAAATAAGACTGATATCCTATTAAGAAAGCATCTTGTGACTAGATAATTAGGCAGTTGCCTAGTGTGACTTTTTTTCTCAGCTGGGATGGATTTTATGGCTACAGGTGTTTCAGAATACTCAGATCAGACAGGTCTGGCCTGGTAATGAGACTAAGTGTTTCGACTTGCGTGATTAAAGCGTAGCCCTGTTAGAATAGTTTTTAAAAAGCGCTCCGCCTTCCTGGAAGTTCAAGCAATAACTGATGTGACATGACAGGATAAGTAAAAGGTAGTGAACTGGAAACCCTGCTTCACTCATCCAGTCCTGTCAGATCACTTAGATCATTTAAAGTCAATTAGGGAAGGAAGTCTTTATTAAAATAATTGAAAGTGATTATCCTGTTACAAGGAAGGATGATTTTTTTAAAGTGTAGGTGAAGTATGACACCGATCAACCTATGTCGAGGGAAAGGAGGCTTTTATATAAAATACAAATGTAAACATTGATTAGCCTAAGCAGTGAAGGAAGGAAATTACATTTCTCTTAAGTATTGTAACAAGACCTTGTATGTCCTTCTACATCCTCCTATGTGATTGGCCTCTCAGGACATACATTTATGCATGATCATTTCCTCTCAGGTGGGGCGGATCCGTAAGTCGGCAGCACGGCGGAGAGAGTTCCACATCCTGTTCATGGTGATCACCACAGTGGTGTGTTACCTGCTGTGCTGGATGCCCTACGGCGTGATCGCCATGATGGCCACCTTTGGACACCCGGGCCTCATCACCCCCATCTTGACCGTGGTGCCCTCCATCATGGCTAAGAGTAGCACAGTCATCAACCCCCTCATCTATATACTCATGAACAAACAGGTGAGCAGAACCTAAACCAAAAATGTTCCCCTACTCACCTCCTCTCCTTCGTTACGTTGATGTGAAAGACATGACCAGATGAAAGCCATTCCAATGAGGAGCTTCCACCATTATTTCTTCCACTGGTCAAGTATGTTTCAATCAAAGGGAGGAGATGAGCAGGTAATACATTTTTAAGCAATTGAGATACAGCCCTTTCCTCTTGAATTGTGGGATATGTAGTTAAACAGCTAGTTAGACAATGGTCAACTCACAAGGCAAGTAAGATATCTTTATTCACAACGGTTTAAGTATAAAAGAATGGAAAAGAAATAAAAATTTTAGACAAACTAACAAATTATGTTCAGTACAAACTGATTCTGGCTATAGAAAATTCTGTAAAAACAGGATTTTTGTTTAAAGATCCCAAAAGGTGTCAATATTAGTGTTTACCCTCAACAGTAGATCAGCCAACACTTGACATTTCTATTGTTGTGTTTTTGTGCATTCCATTCACAATGTACACAAACAAGTGAATCATCGTAAGGACATTTTGTCCATTTATATTTCTAAGCTGAGTCCCCTGCTTTGCTTTTGTAGTGGTTAACTCCTAGAAGACGTAGTGTTAACTAACAGTTAACTTCACACAGGGAACATTTGGCACAGTATCAAGTCTATCACCATTACCAAAAGCCTTAGACCACTGCGCTCCTGGTCTAAGGCCCTGCATCTCAGTGCAAGAGGCTACAGTCCCTGGCTCAAATCCAGGCTGTATCACATCCGGCTGTGATTGGGAGTCCCATAGGGCGGCACACACCAGGTTTGGCCGGGGTAGGCAGTCATTGTAAATAAGAATGTGTTCTTAAATCGACCTGCCTAGTTAAAGGTTCAACTTCTTTTTTTCTTTTTTATAAATGTGCCTCTAACTATTCATAGGTGCATTCATTGCATTACACTTGACCAGACTTCAATAGGCAAACAAACCACATTTACATTCCATTTACACAGTGTGGCTGTAGAATCATGTCAAGGCCAGGAAAAGTAACTGCTGTCAGTTACCATCTGGTCTTGCGGTACAGTAACTTTAAATAGCGTACGTACATCGAGGACACTGATCAAGTTTGAGTTCCTTACACACACACACACAGATCAGTGGTTAGGTTAAGACTGGTCCATACACAAAAAAAGTGAAAAGAAGTGATTGTTTTTCCTCATAGACCTACATACACTACTATCCCTGAATTTCTCAAATAAGGTCTGCAATATTTTTAAACCAAGAAGGAACACAACAAGCTTTTTGAAGTGCTTAAATTCAAACCTCCCCTCTCAAGTAAACCCTTTACACTGCATGTTTTCAATTCTCTATTTCCATGCTCTAAACATGACCTGTACATGGAAATGCACCTCATTAGTTGAATCGGCAAAAAATGCCCTTTGACCGATGTTCAATATTTTAATCTATAGATCACTTTTCCACGTTCATACCCAGACCTCACCCATGTACAACATTGTGTCACAAGAACAATATCTTAAAAAGATGACCCATCTCTCCAGTAGGAATACATTCCTGAAGGACTACTTCATTACACAATACGACATGACATCCACATGCCCTAAACCCCCCCCCCCCCTCCTTACAACATTGATGACTATTGCTATCCTAACCAGCAGCAACAGGCTGTTTTTGTCTTTTTCCAGGCTCAGCGAAAACGAAGAAGTTCCTCTGCAGGCGTCACTTCAGAGTTCGGCCTTTAAACTATTTCACTTCTTTTAATGTTTAAACGGCTTGTGAAACAACTTATCATTTCAACACCCTGACAGTCTCTGGTCTCCGAACCAGATGGCCAGAGCAGCTTCAGTTTGACACTATCCATTGCTGCAAAAGCAGTTCTGGAGCACGCTAGCTTAACCTCTACAGGCTAAGATTGATTAGTATTGGCACCACTCTCCTCCTCTTCACTTTCGTCCAGGTCAAAGGTCAAACGCCAGAGCATGGCCCACAGACGACAGTGCTGACTCAACTTAGTCTCTTCAGTAGCTTGATTAGTATCGGCACGCGCCGTCTCTTGATGGCCATAGGAGGTCAAACGTCAGGGCCCACAGTTGACCGCGTTGAACCCCGAGAGCGTGACCTTGCCCTTGGTTTTGAGGTCGTGTTGCGAGGCGCTGTTCATCCTCTGGACCAGTAGCTTCTCAAAGAGCAGGGGATGGTACGCCCCAAGGGTGCAGGCGGCGTCGTAGTGGTGCTCGTGGTAGTGGCACAGGTCTGTCTGACGCAGAGAGGGGATGTACTCATAGACATGGACCTCCTCGCACAGCGACATCATCAGGACGATGCCTGGAATTAAAAACAGGGCAAATATTAATTCATTACAGCTTATACTGCAATCTATGGGTCAAAGCATTTTAGGGCCAGTTTCCCAGACAGACTCAAAATAATTTACCACAGAAATTCTCTGGAATCTGACCTTTAGTTTGCATCTTTTTTTAAATTTTATGTGAAGAAATGGGTTTACACCGTGTTGACAAACGGGGCGTGACTCGCTCTGTGTCTGACACACCTTCTCGCGTACACACTCCCCCCCTTTCACAAACACTCCTCACATACACTCTCATTGTCCCTCTCTTGCAGTTCTACAGGTGTTTCCTCATCCTGTTCCACTGCAAACGGCCCAGTTCTGAGAACGGCGTCTCCTCCATGCCTTCCAAGACCACCGTCATCCAGCTCAACCGCCGGGGTCACAGTAACAACGTAGCAGTCACGCCCCAGCTCTCCACCGGCACCAACCACCATCCCCACACAGTGGAGTGCAGCACTAACAACCGTGAAGTCACCACCCCAGTCTCCGAACAGACCAGTCCAGACCCCAACCAAGAGATCACCTCCTGTGGACAGCCGCCTACCCCCCTCACTACCCCCCGAAGCCCCTCTCAACCCACCCCCCCTTTCCCCCACGTGACAAACGCTATCCAGTGATCCACTGTGTTATATGATAGCGTCACCACCGAGAACTCTACAGAGGATATGGTGTTATCCCTGGCATTTGTCATTTGGTGTCGCCCCCCCCCCCCCCCCCCCCCAAAAAAAAAAACAGTCTACACAGTGATCTCTCATGTGGCGTCACCCAACAACTCTCCATAGTGATTTGTCATCATGAGAACGCCTCAGACTACCCATAAAATGATCCATCATGAGTCATTGGGTCACCAGAGAACTCTTCTATACAGTCAGTGACCTAATCTACAACGTTACCCAGACAGAACTATCAATATCTTCTACTAACAAAGTGATCTATTCCAAGTCATCACCCCAGAAACTAACCTGTGATCTATTATCTTATAAAAACAGGGTATCCCAACTGGAGGCCTACAGGTGGATTTATTTGGCCCCGCAAGTTCATAGCAAAATACATAATATATATTGGAATTTACATTGTTGGAAGCAAGACTAAAAACACCATGAAAGCAGCTCCAATTGATTTGAAGTTTTGGAATGATTATGCTTTAGTAAATGTTATCTGTTTTGACTTCTACAGCAATTGTTCTATCCCCCCGCCCATCCGCTCAAGAAAAAAATAAATACGTCGGCCCGCGGCTGAATCTAGTTGATGATCCATGTTATGGAAGGTGTGTCAACCGCCCCAACCCAGCTAGATGGTCAACTGTTACTTTGTCACTCAGTAAAAGGTTTAGATATCTTCCTGTCAAGTCTTGCCATGAGAACGCAACAGTGTGGTGGTGTTTACGTAAACATAAAAACTTGTATTTTTCCTCAACTTCTGTTTTCATATTGTTACGTCGATAGACCCCAGAGTTGTATTAAGACTGCAGCGGCTTTAGTGTTGTCATTACTGTTACAGTACCTAAAAGGCTTTTGTCATAACTGTTATACACGGAACCCAACCCGGCTGCGCGCGTGCGCCATCGTGCGCTATGCGATCACGACAGGCAGGTTAAAATATCCAAACAAACTGAATCAATTACATTAATTTGGGGAAAGGTAAAAAAAAAAATCATTAAACATGTATGGCAATTTAGCTAGTTATCTTGCACTTGCTAGCTAACGTTAATTTGTCCGATTTAGCTAGCTTGCTGTTGCTAGTTAATTTGTCCTGGGACATAAACATTGAGTTGTTATTTAACCTGAAATGCACAAGGACCTCTACTCCGACAATTAATCCATACATAAAACGGTCAACCGAATCGTTTCTAGTCATCTATCCTCCTTCCAGGCTTTTTCATCGTTTAACTTATATGGTGATCGCATCTAAACGTTCATTGTATTACCACGACTACCGGCAAAACCGTCTTTCAGTCACCCACGTGGGTATAACCAATGAGGAGATGGGAGAGGCCGGACTTGCAGTGCGACCTGCGTCAGAAATAGGAATGAGTTCTATTTTAGCCCTTGGCGTCGCAGACGCTCGTTGGCGTGCGCAATAATTAAATAACATGGATTTCTACATTTATTTTGCGGCGCACGCGACGTGTCCGGTCTGGTCAGCATGTTACAGTATACGGTCATAACTGTGTCCATTTCCAATTAAGTGAAATAGACAGTTCATCTTAATTGGTTCTAAAGCTTCTATGAAGCCTATGTGAATGATGTTGGTGAAGCTGAATGCTTTGACCCGCATCTGTGAGATCAAATTGGGCCTCTTTATTTGCTCAGTTTTTATATTACACTTCATATCAGTTCTTGAAATAATATGAAGGATAATCACAATGTTTATACAGATAACTAAGGGTGTAAATCACACATAACCATGTTCATTTCTCGATCGCACTAAGTTGCTAAATCAAAATGTTCACGCCTACTTTGTGGTTATTAAATCACTATATAGCTGTGGATTAACTATTTAATATCATATCTGTGCGCAAGAACATTTTATAAATGATGCATCTGGGTGAACTGTGTAAAACTGGCTAGTATTACACTCTAAACCGGAATTAAATGTTTGGCAATGTGAAGGGATTTTCCATTTCACTGCAGGGTTGGTAGGGCACAAAACCAGAAACAGTTGGAGAAGTGTAACAGAAAGTGTGCATGTTTGCAACACTTGAAGCTATCATCCCATTGGGCAAAAGACATCACATCAATGTTCAATTGTCAGTTTGAAATGTTGTTTACAATTATGACAATGTGGAAACAATGCTGACCCAACCAATATTTGCATGTCGGGATGACAGCCAGGCGTTGTATGAAAGCCACAACCTGTTAAAGTTACCATCTTTCTGTGCCTGTAGTGTTGAGTCATGCAGTATCTGACTTTGCATGTTGACATGTGCCTCAGTCTACAAGTCTAAATGATGTACATAGGTACCTACCAGATCCCAGCAGGCAGTCAACAGCCTTGCACCCCACTGGGCTGCCACATAGTGGCTGGCTGTAGCCATCATACGGCACTTGCTTGTCTTTATCCACATGACAAACTGAACAGCACCGCCTCTCACTGCCTAATAAACTGTAACCCCAAAACAGTTAAATAAATGGACTGCAATCCTCATTCTGTGAGTTATGGTCTGCCTCACTGAGCACTGCTGCTGGCAGTGAGTGTGTGTTCTCTTTCTGTGCGTGTGGCGGTAGCACAGTAACGTGCTCGGGGCGACAACCTCCTCAAGCCCTCCTGCTGGGATTCCAGGAATTGCCATGGGGGTCTATGTTGTAACCCCCCCATCCCCAGCCTCATGTAAATTGAGAACAAAACAAGAGGGAAAAAAACAACACACAGGAATGAATCACCATTCTGCTGTTCTTTCTGGACTCTCCTCTGTACTTTCGGTCCGGGTGGAAATATTTGATGCAGGTTTCGAATGATATAGATACCCAAGTAGAAACATGATGATGTAACTGTGAAATCGCTTTGAAAAAACGATTCAAAGTGAAACAGGTTGCTTCGCTTTGACAATAGCCCATTTTTTTGCCTTGCCATAATCTTACCCCTAATATTCACATCATTTCTCATGTCTCACCACCCTGCTCTTCCCAGAGTCCCAAAACAGCAACACGGGACACAATATGGGAAAGTGGGACACCTAGTCAGTTGTACAACTGAAACGTGTCTTCCGCACTTAACCCAACCTCTGAATCAGAGAGGTGCGGGAGGCTGCCTTAAAAAAAATTCGGCATCCAGGTCGTCGGCGCCCCGGAGAACAGTGGGGTAACGGCCTTGCTCAGGGGCAGAATGACAGATTCTTACCTTGTCAGCTCGGGAATTTGATCCAGCAACCTTTCGGTTAATGGCCCAACGCTCCTACCCACCGGGCTAACTTGAAAATGAGTATTTGCTTAATGACGTTAGAAAATCGAAAATCAACTTGATGGAACGCCAATCGTTTAATGAGCACCTGTGCCCTCTTGACTGTGTAACCTTGTAAATAGATGTTGAGCACACAGGGAATAACAATTAAGCTCTGTTATATTTTTACCTTTGAGCAATCGCAGATCTCACTCACTAAAGAAGAAAAAACAACATACATCCTTCTGGCTGCCATTTCCTTAAAGCCTGCTTGTCCTCTTGAACCAAGGATACCACCATGTGTTCTGAACTAGGCCTGCAGTATGTGCTGCATCTCAATGGTTAATAAAGTTGTGTGAATTCGATGCACGTTGGCTGAAGAGTGTGTTCCCGTCATGGGGAACAGGGTACCATTTCAGACACAGCGGTCAAACAAATAAATTGATGGGTGGGTGGGTGCCCGGGTGTATGATCAGAGGCGCATGCCCACCTATGAACCCAGAGGATGGGGGGTTAGGCTGGATGTTCTCCTGGGTGTTCCCCTGGATCACATCCCACAGCTGCCAGATGAACTTCGGGTGGAGGACGTAGAACGGTTGTGTGGGGTGGAGCCGCCGGCGTTCCTCGTACGGGGTGAACAGGTCATAGTCTGGGTTCCCGTACCACTGAAGAGGAGAGGAGACTGCAGTCAGCACCAAGCATCTCTCTTTACGCTATCTGAAATAGAACGCTGCTACTCCGGGTCAGCAAAATCATGACAGCATCTCCCGAGGGTCAGACTCACTGCTAACACTGCAGTGTTGACACAGTGCCTTTGTTAAATTAAACTACTCCTGAAGCTCAGCCTGCTACAGAGCAGTCTACCTGCTACTGTATTTCTAGAGCACCTAAAATTAGTATTAGTACTTTATTTGACTACGGGAAAGAACGTATGTTAAAATGTTACAGATATTGCAATGCAGATTTTCTTGAATCCATCACCACCATACTGACTGACTCACAACACCACCACAGGAATCCCTAAAATGTTGTATAAATCCACGTTCCTTTCATACACCACGGCTTACACAAGAGTCCACGATTCAGTGAACAAAGTCAGGCATGAATATCCCCTTGAAATTGATGACAAGAAACCGTCACAGCGCAACATTTTAAAGTCAAGGTTTGTTACACCAATACCCATAGCAGGTATTAATGAATGACTACAGCAGATGTGCTTTAATTAGCTCTCTATTCTGGGAGTTAATCTTATTTTGTATCCCACATGGCACCTTATTCCCTACAGTACAAGGGCACTGCTTTGACCGCAGAGTGAACATAAAATCAGCCTTTGATCTGACACCCAGTGACATTAAGCTGTTAGGTGACAGATACCATGTTGGTAACTCTTTGGTTCTTTCAAACAGTTAGGATAACATGGGGCAACATTTTGTAAATTATGCCTTTTAAGCATTAGATACAGAACAGTGATTTGTTTTAAATTGGATTCTGGGTCTGGAGCAAATTTCTTGGTAAAGTCTCAATGAACGTGTTCACCCATCCATACAAATTGGGTGCATGTAGAACAGTAGGCGATACAAACACACACACGCGTGCACAAACACACACGCGTGCACACAAACACACACATACAAACAATGGCTTTCACTTTCAAAGTGGAGGCCATTAGAATAACAGTCCTTGATCATTGGCCTTGTGTGTGTGTGTGTGTGTGTCCTATATGTATTTTAACTAATGCCATAAAATTCTGTGTGGCAGACAGCAGAGGTCATGTAAAACACTTTATTACATTGTTCTCCATATACAGTGGCTTCGGAAAGACCTAGGCTTTTTCCACATTGTTACATTACAGCCTTATTCTAAAATGTATGAAATAAAACATTTTCCTCAGCAATCTACACACAATACCCCATAATGACAAGGTGAAAACAGTTTTATTTTAATTTTAGCAAATGTATTAAAGCTTAACAGAAATACCTTATTTACATAAGTATTCAGACCCTTGCTATGAGACTAGACATTGAGTTCAGGTGCATCCTGTTTCCATTGATCATCCTTGAGATGTTTCTACAACTTGATTTGAGTCCACCTACGGTAAATTCCATTGATTGGACATGATTTGGAAAGGCACACACACCTGTGATATATATATAAAATAACAAATGTTTTAAAAGTCCCAAAGTTAACTTTGAAGTTCTTTAAGGTGAAATCTCTTGAACAACAATCATATCGAAAACTAAACGGAACAATTTTTTGACCTAATATATATATATATATGTGTGTATGTGTGTGTGTGTGTCAACTATTCGACAGTGCATATTAGAGCAAAAACCAAGTCATGAGGTTGAAGTAATTGTCCTTAGAGCTCCAAGACAGGATTGTGTCGAGGCACAGATCTGTGGAAGGGTACAAAAACATTTCTGCAGCATTGAAGGTCCCCAAGAACACAGTGTCCTCTATCAATCTTAAATGGAAGAAGTTTGGAACCACCAAAGCTTCCTAGAGCTGGCCAAAAGGTCCCTACAGACTCTCAGACCATGAGAAACAAGTTTGTCTGGTCTGATGAAACCAAGATTGAACTCTTTGGCCTGAATGCCAAGCCTCATGTCTGGAGAAAACCTGGCACCATCCCTACAGTGAAGCATGGTGATGGCAGCATCATGCTGTGGGGATGTTTTTCAGGGTTAGGGACTAGGAGGGAAAGATGAACAGAGCAAAGTACAGAGAGAGATCCTTAATGAAAACCTGCTCCAGAGTGCTCAGGACCTCAAACTGGGACAAAGGTTCACCTTCCAACAGGACAATGACCCTAAGCACACAGCCAAGACAACACAGGAGTGGCTTTGGGACAGGTCTCAATGTCCTTGAGTGGCCCAGCCAGAGCCCGGACTTGAACCAGATCGATTATCTCTGAAGAGACCTGAAAATAGCTGTGCAGCAATGCTCCTCATCCAACCTGACAGAGCTTGAGAGGATCTGCAGAGAAGAATATGAGAAACTCCCCAAATACAGGTGTGCCAAGCTTGTAGCGTCATACCCAAGAAGACTCAATGCTGTAATCGCTGCCAAAGGATCTTCAGCAAAGTACAGAGTAAAGGGTCTGAATACTTATGTAAATGTGATATGTTTTTTATTAGTAATACATTTGCAAAAATGTCTAAAAAACTATTTTTGCTTTTTCATGATGGGGTATTGTGTGTAGATTGATGAGGGGAAAAAAATATTTAATCCATTTTAGAATAAGGCTGTAATGTAACAAAATGTGGAAAAAGTCAAGGGGTCTGAATACTTTCCGAAGGCAATGTATACAAGGGTACATTCGGCAATGGAACATTCAGATAGAAATATTTCTATGTAGAACAAACATGCCCCTCTGACATGTAAAATAAGGAATTGCATCTGCTCTACTTGCAACGTTCAACAAAGTTTGCCAACTGAACTGTGTGACAGAGGAGGAAATTCTAACAAACTGACAAGGCCTAAATTTGTGTTTTCATAAGAAACATTTAATTAGTGTTTGTTTTAATGTGATTGATTTTAGGACCATTAGGCTAGTTACCATCTCTTT
The DNA here is from genome assembly GCF_002021735.2 of Oncorhynchus kisutch. NCBI lineage: Eukaryota > Metazoa > Chordata > Actinopteri > Salmoniformes > Salmonidae > Oncorhynchus > Oncorhynchus kisutch. The sequence continues at coordinate 41,700,911 of NC_034189.2, forward strand.
CAACTGACAAGACAAACAAATCACATCTCGCATACTCTGAGAATGGAAGATTGGAACCCTACCAGTGTCTCAACAAAGAACTCGGAAGAATTCCCTTTCACACTTACATTGTTGGAAATGTAACAGCAATTTGTCAAACTACTTTAAAACAAAACGGAGCATCTCCAGAGGTTATAGCCTGTTGATGAACACTAATTAACTAGACAACCATTTCCCCACCTCACCAGGACTGAGTAAGTCTAAGTCTAAGTCCGTATCGTTCAGCTTTTCCTCATTACCACCCAGTTGGTCATCAAGTTCCCTGGCATCTGGAGAGTCACACGTGAACCCTATTAAATCAAAAGGCTGAAGACAGCACTATCACCATTGAGCGTGTTCACACAGTTGGTTAACTGACTGTTAGTTGCACTGGAGAAAAGCCTCTGCTAGAATGTTAGCATGACCGCTACCAGGATCTCAGGAAGGGTCCTGTGTAAGCCACACACCAGATACCTGAATCTAAACACACTGACACTTTCTGAATTATTCAGTGGAAACCCTAAGATGGTTTTGTATAAAATATGAGGCACTTTATTGTCCATTTAGAATGGAAATTAAATGTTTACGCTCTCTCACAAGACACACCATTGCTGGAAGCAGCGCTCCTGGAGCAATTGTAGGGCTTTAAGTGCTTTGCTTAAGGCCACAACGGCGATGCTTGCTGGCTCACTCTACACCAGACTTTCCCTAAGATGAACCAGAAGAGGATTAGGAAGTCATTAATGACACATACACTACAGCGCGTGACTGACAGTGTGAGTGAGTGAGTGAGAGAGCAGAGCGACCTACCCTGAGCAGGTCCACAGAGTACGGTGCAGGATCCCAGGCCACCAGTGTCATACCCTTATACAAAGAGCTGGTGTTGAAGCGATGTCTGGGCCGGGCCAGGATCTGCAGGGAGACAAATTACTGATCGCTGTACTGACAGTTCTCCAGCCCCACAGGCTAAATGTAATCTTAGCTGGAACTGGGGTATTGGACACACAAATATGCAGCAAGCAATACGAGTACATCTCACCTACAGTCCACATGTACAGATCCCATACGCCAACTTGTCCTCTCCCAGTGATAGGTGTATCATGAATGACTGACTAGATAAGTGTGGTAGTGCTGGGATAGACTGTCTTAGTGATCGGACTAGCGGTTTCACTCAGCTCTAGATCAACTCAAATCATATTCAAAAAAAGCCAGAGTGTCAGTGATTCCACTGTCAATCAATAGGGGGTCCTGAGTACCAAAGAAAAAGGTCACAGGAGGAGAAGTGGGCGACCCACCTGAGAGTTAATGATGCGGATGGTGGTCTTGTTGCCCACGTCATTCTCATAGCCCTCTGTAGGAGCAGCGTTGAAGCGAAGCACAGCCTCATGGGAATCTGAGTACAGGGTATGGACATTAGCTGCATCCAACAACCCAACAGTACCATTAAAATGGCATGGTTTATCTACATAAGTAATGTGGTTGGTGAATGTGGACCAACATTTCTTCAGACAGAATTTCACAACCAAATTTAATAACACAACTTTTTTTTTTTTTTTACATAAACAAATAACCTTAAATTTCATTGCATTTTCATGTCTTATCAAAATGAAGAAATAACTGTATTTTTATAATTATCTTCTCAAAAACATTTGTATATCATCTCATTCAATAGTCTGAAGTCTTCATTTTTTATAAATTATATATAAACACAGTAGCAGTCAAAAGTTTGGACACCTACTCGTTCAAGGGTTTTTCTTTATTTAAAAAAAACTATTTTCTACATTGTAGAATAATAGTGGAGACATCAAAACTATGAAATAACATATGGAATCATGTAGTAACCAAAATAGTGTTAAACAAATCAAAAACTGCCACCCTTTGCCTTGATGACAGCTATGAACACTCTTGGCAACTGTACCGGCAGACAGCGTGTTTGGCGTCGTGTGGGCGAGCAGTTTGCTGATGTCAACGTTGTGAACAGAGTGCCCCATGGTGGAGGTGGGGATATGGTCTGGACAAAGAACACAATTGCATTTTATCAATGGCAATTTAAATGCACAGAAATTGTAGTGCCATTTATCCGCCGCCAGCACCTCATGTTTCAGCATGATAATGCATGGTCCCATGTTGCAAGGATCTGTGCACAATTCCTGGAAGCTGAAAACATCCCAGAGGCACATGGTGGTCACACCAGATACGAACTGGTTTTCTGTTCCAAGCCCCTACTTAAAAAAAAAAAAAAGGCATCTGCGACCAACAGATGCATTTCTGTACGCCCAGTCATGTGAAATCCATAGAGTAGGGCCTAATGAATTTATTTCAATTGACCGATTTCCTTATGTGAACTGTAACCAAGTAAAATCTTTGAAATTGTTGCATGTAGCGTTTAATATATATATTTTTTAATCAGTGTACATGTAGTCTATGCTCTGGTAAACTACAATATTATGCTCATCATGACGCTTATGAGTCACTAACCAAACTCCAACACTAGAGAGCGGCAAACCCTTTCCTTTGGAGGTCTGATCTTACGGGCTGAAGTGTCACTTGTAAAAAGCTGGCTGCATTACTGTCACGGCTCTTCCTCCTCATTTCAAGGACACGCGGGCTATTCATCACATCAAATGAACAGATACATGAGGAGTGACAAGCCAGTCTGGTGCGATCAACACGAAAGCCTACTGAATGAAAACAAAGCAGAGTGGTCTAAAGATCCCCGTAGAGTAAGCCAGGGTTCCCATTCACACGCACTGAACGCGGAGCGATTTCTATAGGCGTAGAGGCCAGTTCAATTCCAAGGGTGAATCAAACCTACCAAAGCAATACACTTATGTAGTGATGAAGACGAGTCTGACAATCAGCTGTAATAACTTGTACAATCAGTCTGATTTGCCTTTACCTCCCTTCTCACCTCATTTGCTCACATTGTATATAGACTTGTTTATACTGTATTATTGACTGTATGTTTGTTTTACTCCATGTGTAACTCTGTGTCGTTGTATCTGTCGAACTGCTTTGCTTTATCTTGGCCAGGTCGCAATTGTAAATGAGAACTTGTTCTCAACTTGCCTACCTGGTTAAATAAAGGTAAAATAAATAAATAAATAAATAAAAAATAGTAGTACTAACTTGTTATTAGCTAGGATGATGGAGCTTGAGTGTAATATTGCATTGTCTGTCTGTCCAGACATGCTCTTCATTTCATGTGAATAAAGGTCAACAGTCGAGCCTCAGTTCCTGATAAGCTAGCCTAGTCTCTGTGGAACTAGGGTCAGGAGAAATGTGGTCGTCAACAGAGGTTGAGGTGAGGACAACAGTTGAAGAGAGAAGAGACCACTGGGACGGGGGCCAGAGGGGCCCAACCCAATAACACTCCAACTGAAGCCTTCACCCACACACACCTCCCCGCCTACGATAGTTCTGGGTTCAGGCCGGGCCAAGACACTACCAAGAACAGACTTAGTTCCTGCCCAGCAACAGAGAAACTGTTTATCTTTGACATACAAGGAGATGACTCTGCCCAGTTAGAAGGTATACATTTGTGATTACGTGACTTGTATGTTGTGTTATGCAGCTGCAACATCCTGCTGGGTGTAATAAGTTAGTTAGTTTGAGCTTTACTTCCATCTAGATTTATACCAGAACTTGGCAGCTGTGTCTTTATTTACATTGGAGCTAACAGTTACGTTATAAATCCTGCCGATGTTCGGAAAAAAGTCTATCACCTATCCTACAGCACTCACCAATTTCTCTCCCTAAGGAAGAGTTGAGGATAGCCCCGGCCGAGGTCACCACCGCACATGACTTGAACTTTGACCCCTGGCCCCAAAGCTGCTCCAGAGGTCGTGGGGGCACTAGCCTGTCCCAGCCTAGGCCAGAGAAGGGTTGCTCTGTCCCATCCAGTGTCCTCAACCTGGCCTGCTCCTTCAGTTCACAGAGTACGTCCCTCCTGCTCTGCCTACCCCTGCGCAGCCCCCTGTAGGCCACGTGGTGCCTGTTGAGATGCAGGTAGTCCCTCATGGACTTCTGCAGGTGTGGAGCAAGCATCCCCGCTGAGGCAATGCCCCTCCGCAGCCACTGGACCACTGCCTTGGACTGGGATAAGTAGTATTCGTCTCTGCCCCCTCTCTTCTTCCTCCTCCTCCTCCTCCTCCTCCTCAGGCTCTCTCTCCTAATCTTCTCTTCCCTTTCCTGATCTCCCACATCATTCCAGACCACCTCACCATTCTGGTTCAGCTCCAGGGCCTCCTGTTTTCCCTGTCGGCTGTGGCTGGGGTCCTGGTTGGCGGGGGAAGAGGAGGACGACACCTCGAGAGGAGAAGCCCTGATGCCCGATGGACTGCCCTGGATGGAGGCCAGACGGCGGGTCTCGGTGTGGGTGAGCGAGGAGGGCAAGCGGAGCTCCACGTCCCGGGGGTCCAGGAAGTGGGAGAGCAGGGCCAGGAAGATGAGGAGCCAGGCCAGCATCGCCACCAGAACCAGCTGCCTCCACTGCTTCATGGTTGGGGTCATGGTGGAGGACCTGGGAGTCATGCTGGGTGCAGCTGGGGTCCTGTCCCGTCAGTGACCCCTAGAGGCCGACCTGGAAGTGCTCAGGATGAGGCCTAAAAAGAGATTTATTAGTTTATTAACTTTATTAGTATAGCACATTTTCATACAATAAAGTGGATGAGCAACTTCAGTAGTACAGGCCCATGTCATACAACACAACGCATCTGTATAATAGCTTACGGTCTAAGGGCCCGCGGCTGGGTTTCTACTAAGCTAACATATGGAATTGTTTTAAGAAGGCAATACTAAGAAACATTTAGCTATCGGATTTAGAATCCCTGTAAGTAGCCTCATATATATATATATATGATGAAACTTTGAAATGTGGCTATTAGCCCATAGACATGCATTGAATAACACATTCATACATGGCAAAACAGATGCGGAAGGCCAACATTAGTGGATACAGTGGATTGAGATGCATCCCACGCAAAAACACAACAAAAAAACATATCTCTAGCTTAAACAGACATTTTGGGATTTTTGTATTATGGTAATTAGATTTTCCGCAGGGTCGCAGACAGAGAGACATAAGAAACACTACAAAGACCAGGATGGACACATCTCCCTTGTTGAAAATGCTTCCTCCCTGCCTTTCTTTCTCCTCTTTGAAGATCGAACGGAACTGGACTGTCTTTTACTTTTGAGACATGAAAGCCTTCCTCTCTCTCGGATGTATCCTGCCCGTGTCAGAACTTTCTACTTAAAATAGAAGGTGCTGATTCCTAGTTTACCAAGCAATGGGGAAATGTAGAATAATAATCCAATCCTTCCTTCCATCTATCCTCGTATTCACTCTTTGATCCTGTTGAGGTTGACTGTAGTTTTGACAGCATTGTGGCCCTGAGTTGGTTAGGTTAGGTCATGTCTGTTTACATTCTCTATGGGCAGGGGCAGAGGAGGGGTTGGGGAGCTGTGCTGTACCTCTCCCACGTACCACAGTGAAAACAGAGCAGACAGACTGTTTTTCCACACCATAGAAAAAGCTTAATCATCCACAGTGGGACCTTGTTTGTGAGGTGAAACCTGAGGTAACGTGATGTGCATCGTTTCAGGATATTTCTGAGCAAAACGTAAATTGGTGTGCCCACTCAGGAAAAACGTGTTGTCCAGAAAAAATATTGGAATGTGTCCTTCTCCGTTCACCACTGTGCCGCGTTATTTTACAGGTGCAGCCAATTCTTACCAACCTGTCCATTAGTTAGCCCAATGGGGGGGGGGGGGGGGGGGACATATTGGATGACCAAATGAACAAGAACAGTAGCAGTCATTATAATAGCAGGTAAATGTAATCACAGGCTGTGGCACGCAGTGTAGCTCTCACAACAGCAGTCGCTAATTAATGACGTTTCTCCAATTTGTAGTGGAATTGTCCCCTGGAGTCTTCTTTAGACTAAATGGAGAGCCTTGATGTTTTCAAACAGCAGTGGTAGAGACAGAGCCATCACAGCTGAGTATTAAGCTAAGAATGACTTAGGTTTAAAAATAAGCTCAACTGGATACCTTAATGAGGCAGTGAATGAACAGAGAGAAAAATCATGCAGGGTCTTCTATGCCATTAAAAAAACAAATTCAAATTGAAATACCTATTAAAATTTGGCTAAAACTAATTGAATGTGTCATTGAACCAATTGCACTTTATGGCAGCGAGGTGTGGGGTCAACTTGCAAAACAAGATTTCATCAAATGGGACAAACCCTGCATGCAGAATTATGTAAGATTCTCCTACATGTCCAGAGGAAAACTACAAACAATGCATGCAGGGCAGAATTAGGCCAATATCCACTAATTATAAAAACTCAAAAAAATGTTTTAGAAACATCAAATACAGTGACTCCCTCTCATATCAATACCAAGCCCTGCAAGCCCTGCAATGCCAATAACTGAGCAAAGAAAAGAGTCCCCTCATCCAACTGGTCCTGGGTTGACAAGCCTGTTCACACACTGAAGCCTCAAGACCAGAATATCCAATCAATCAGAATAAACCAAATTACAACACAGTCAAAACAAAACTACATTTCTTATTAGGAAACACAAGCAGAAGCGCAAAGCAAAATGCAGTGCAATCTGGCCCTAAATCGACAGTACACCGTGGCTAACTATTTGACCATGGTTACTGATCAAAACCTTGACAAAGTACAGACTCAGTGAGCACAGCCTTGCCATTGACAAGGGTAGACACATTAAAACCTGGCTCCCTGTAGAGGAAAGGCTGTGCAACCATTGCACAATCTGAGACAGAGATGCATTTCCTGACGAAATGTCAAAAATATAAAACAATTAGAGTGTCATTTCCCCAAATTTGAAACCCTTATTCTAGGTTTCAAAGACCTCTCTGGTGAGAGTAGGCTACCCGTCCTGTTGGGGGAAGATGCAGAGAAATTGCTGCCTGCCATAAGATTAGGGACAGTGTCTGACAGACCAATCAACCTGCACATGTCCCATTGATAATTTTGATTCTTGAGAGAGCGAGCGATAGAGATAGAGATAGATAGGATAGACGCCGATACCGATTATTGGAGGACCAAAATGACAATTACAACAATACTGAATGAACACTTATTTTAACTTAATATAATACATAAATATGTTGAACATAATAAATGGCTCTCTATCCACCGGATGTGTACCAAACTCACTAAAAGTGGCAGTAATAAAGCCTCTCTTGAAAAAGCCAAACCTTGACACAGAAAATATAAAAAACTATCGGCCTATATCGAATCTTCCATTCCTCTCAAAATTTTTTGAAAAGGCTGTTGCGCAGCAACTTACTGCCTTCCTGAAGACAAACAATGTATACGAAATGCTTCAGTCTGGTTTTAGACCCCATCATAGCACTGAGACGGCACTTGTGAAGGTGGTAAATGACATTTTAATGGCATCGGACCGAGGCTCTGCATCTGTCCTCGTGCTCCTAGACCTTAGTGCTGCTTTTGATACCATCGATCACCACATTCTTTTGGAGAGATTGGAAACCCAAATTGGTCTACACGGACAAGTTCTGGCCTGGTTTAGATCTTATCTGTCAGAAAGATATCAGTTTGTCTCTGTGAATGGTTTGTCCTCTGACAAATCAACTGTAAATTTCGGTGTTCCTCAAGGTTCCGTTTTAGGAACACTATTGTTTTCACTATATATTTTACCTCTTGGGGATGTTATTCGAAAACACAATGTTAACTTTCACTGCTATGCGGATGACACACAGCTGTACATTTCAATGAAACATGGTGAAGCCCCAAAATTGCCCTTGCTAGAAGCATGCGTTTCAGACATAAGGAAGTGGATGGCTGCAAACTTTCTACTTTTAAACTCAGACAAAACAGAGATGCTTGTTCTAGGTCCCAAGAAACAAAGAGATCTTCTGTTGAATCTGACAATTAATCTTAATGGTTGTACAGTCGTCTCAAATAAAACTGTGAAGGACCTCGGCGTTACTCTGGACCCTGATCTCTCTTTTGAAGAACATATCAAGACCATTTCAAGGACAGCTTTTTTCCATCTACGTAACATTGCAAAAATCAGAAACTTTCTGTCCAAAAATGATGCAGAAAAATTAATCCATGCTTTTGTCACTTCTAGGTTAGACTACTGCAATGCTCTATTTTCCGGCTACCCGGATAAAGCACTAAATAAACTTCAGTTGGTGCTAAATACAGCTGCTAGAATCCTCACTAGAACCAAAAAATGTGATCATATTACTCCAGTGCTAGCCTCTCTACACTGGCTTCCTGTCAAAGCAAGGGCTGATTTCAAGGTTTTACTGCTAACCTACAAAGCATTACATGGGCTTGCTCATACCTATCTCTCTGATTTGGTCCTGCCGTACATACCTACACGTACGCTACGGTCACAAGACGCAGGCCTCCTAATTGTCCCTAGAATTTCTAAGCAAACAGCTGGAGGCAGGGCTTTCTCCTATAGAGCTCCATTTTTATGGAACGGTCTGCCTACCCATGTCAGAGACGCAAACTCGGTCTCAAACTTTAAGTCTTTACTGAAGACTTATCTCTTCAGTGGGTCATATGATTGAGTGTAGTCTGGCCCAGGAGTGGGAAGGTGAATGGAAAGGCTCTGGAGCAACGAACCGCCCTTGCTGTCTCTGCCTGGCCGGTTCCCCTCTTTCCACTGGGATTTTCTGCCTCTAACCCTATTACAGGGGCTGAGTCACTGGCTTACTGGGGCTCTCTCATGTCGTCCCTGGAAGGGGTGCGTCACCTGAGTGGGTTGATTCACTGATGTGGTCATCCTGTCTGGGTTGGCGCCCCCCCTTGGGTTGTGCCGTGGCAGAGATCTTTGTGGGCTATACTCAGCCTTGTCTCAGGATGGTAAGTTGGTGGTTGAATATATCCCTCTAGTGGTGTGGGGGCTGTGCTTTGGCAAAGTGGGTGGGGTTATATCCTTCCTGTTTGGCCCTGTCCGGGGGTGTCCTCGGATGGGGCCACAGTGTCTCCTGACCCCTCCTGTCTCAGCCTCCAGTATTTATGCTGCAGTAGTTTGTGTGTCGGGGGGCTAGGGTCAGATTGTTATATCTGGAGTACCTCTCCTGTCCTATTCGGTGTCCTGTGTGAATCTAAGTGTGCGTTCTCTAATTCTCTCCTTCTCTCTTTCTTTCTCTCTCTCGGAGGACCTGAGCCCTAGGACTACCTGACATGATGACTCCTTGCTGTCCCCAGTCCACCTGGCTGTGCTGCTGCTCCAGTTTCAACTGTTCTGCCTTATTATTATTCGACCATGTTGGTCATTTATGAACATTTGAACATCTTGGCCATGTTCTGTTAAAATCTCCACCCGGCACAGCCAGAAGAGGACTGGCCACCCCACATATGCTCTCTCTAATTCTCTCTTTCTTTGTCTCTCTCGGAGGACCTGAGCCCTAGGACCATGCCCCAGGACTACCTGACATGATGACTCCTTGCTGTCCCCAGTCCATCTGACCGTGCTGCTGCTCCAGTTTCAACTGTTCTGCCTTATTATTATATGACCATGCTGGTCATTTATGAACATTTGAACATCTTGGCCATGTTCTGTTATAATCTCCACCCGGCACAGCCAGAAGAGGACTGGCCACCCCACATAGCCTGGTTCCTCTCTAAGTTTCTTCCTAGGTTTTGGCCTTTCTAGAGAGTTTTTCCTAGCCACCGTGCTTCTACACCTGCATTGCTTGCTGTTTGGGGTTTTAGGCTGGGTTTCTGTACAGCACTTTGACATATCAGCTGATGTACGAAGGGCTATATAAATAAATTTGATTTGAAATAAAAATCCATTTAGCCTCAAATAAATAATGAAACCTGTTCAATTTGGTTTAAATAATGCAAAAACAAAGTGTTGGAGAAGTAAAAGTGCAATATGTGCCATGTAAAAAAGCTAACGTTTGAGTTCCTTGCTCAGAACATGAGAACATATAAAAGTTGGTGGTTCCTTTTAACATGAGACTTCAATATTCCAAGGTAAGAGGATTTGGGTTGTAGTTCATATAGTATTTATAGGACTATTTCTCTCTATACCATTTGTATTTCATATACCTTTGACTATTGGATGTTCTTATAGGCACTATAGTATTGCCAGTGTAACAGTACAGCTTCCGTCTCTCTCCTCGCCCCTACCGGAGCTCGAACCAGGAACACATCGACAACTGCCACACTCGAAGCAGCGTTCCATCGCTCCACAAAAGCCGCGGCCCTTGCAGAGAAAGGGGAATAACTACTCCAAGTCTCAGAGCGAGTGACATTTGAAACACTATTAGCGCACACCCAGCTAACTAGCTAGCCATTTCACATCGGTTACACCAGCCATTAGGCTGATAGGCTTGGAAGTCAAACAGCGCAGTGCTTGCGAAGAGCTGCTGGCAAAACGCACGAAAGTGCTGTTTGAGTGAATGCTTACGAGCCTGCTGCTGCCTACCATCGCTCAGACAGACTGCTCTATCAATCATAGACTTAATTATAACATAATAACACACAGAAATTCAAGCCTTTGGTCATTAATATGGTCGAATCTGGAAACTATCATTTCGGAAACAAAACGTTTATTATTTCAGTGAAATACGGAACCTTTCGGTATTTTATCTAATGGGTGGCATCCCTAAGTCTAAATATTCTTGTTACATTGCACAACCTTCAATGTTATGTCATAATTACATAAAATTCTGGCAAATTAGTTCGCAATGAGCCGGGCTGCCCAAACGGTTGCATATACCCTGACTCTGCGTGCAATGAACGCAAGAGAAGTGACACAATTTCACCTGGTTAATATTGCATGCTAACCTGGATTTCTTTTAGCTAAATATGCAGGTTTAAAAATATATACTTCTGTGTATTGATTTTAAGAAAGGCATTGGTGTATATGGTTAGGTACAGTCGTCCAGCGATTGTGCTTTTTTTTGCAAATGTGCTTTTGTTAAATCATCCCCCAGCGTTGCATCGATTATATGCAACGAAGGACACGCTAGATAAACTAGTAATATCAACCATGTGTAGTTATTATGATTGAGTAATTGTTTTTTATAAAGATAAGATTGGCTTCTACTGCATTCGCGTAACAGGCAGGCTCCCCGTGGAGTGCAATGAGAGGCAGGTCGTTTGAGCGTTAGACTAGTTAACTAAGGTTGCAAGATTGGTTCCCCCGAGCTGACAAGGTGAAAAATCTGTCGTTCTGCCCCTGAACAAGGCAGTTAACCCACCGTTCCTAGGCCGTCATTGAAAATAAGAATGTGTTCTCAACTGACGTGCCTAGTTAAATAAATAAAGGTGTTACAAAAATATTTTAAAAAATAAATAAATAAATAGGCAAAATTGGCGTCCATAAATACAGATTTCCGATTGTTATGAAAACTTGAAATCAGCCATTCCGATTAATCGGTCGACCTCTAATGCAGACTAGGTTAAGTGTTTCCAGAACCTAGTGTCTTAATTATGAGTTTACGGGGTTTGAAAAGTCAGAGGGCTGATTCCCCCTCACAGCAAGAGCTTGCGCCAGGCAAGGAACCACCAAGCCCCAGCCTCTCTCTCAGGACTTCACCCACAAAAATTACATCTTCAAAGGGTCTTTCCATCTCCTCCAGTGAGCCAGTGCAGTGGAGGCTAGCGTGAATGACACGGAAGGTTAAACTGAAATAATAACCTCTATCTGCATCGGGAAACGCTACTGAATGCTGAATTGGGTAACCCCCTGGCAGTATTCTGAAGAGATAAGTCTCTTCTTTGTTCCATTCAATTGTGCTTAAACTAGGCTACTAAAGCAGGCCCTCCATTTCAAAAGCAGGATTTGAGTGGCATTAGTATGGCATGGGAGAAAAAAAAGAAAAAAAAGAAGAAAAAAAATAGGGCTTCCTAAACCTTGTTTTTAGCAAAAAACACCATGAATGAACTCTGCACTGACATCTCCACAGGCACTGACTATATATTCCTCACTACAAAGCCTTGTGGAAAGCTGGCTGGCCTAAACTGATCCTTGCACCCCCCCCCCCCCCCCCCCCCCTCCTAATAAGGACACAGGTTTCAGAGGTCACACGTCTGTCTCCAATCAGATAGAGACAATCTTGCCCCAGGAGGAACACAATTGGCCCTCTGCTTTCTCTCCAACCAGACACTCACAAATTGAACTGGGCGAGCACGAGCGTCATTTGCCTGCCTGAACGCAGTGCTGTAGCAACAACCTGAACACAGTGCTGTAACAGCAATAACACAACGCTTCATCAAATACACATTAGCTAAGTCAACACATAAGAACACACCAAGATCCTCTCCCCACAGATACACATACACCCAGATCCTCTCACATAAAAACAATCCATCTAGATCCTGACGGTAATGTCAAGGTGTAGGCGAAAACAGAAACAGCATGGCTGAGATAGACAAGGGAAGCCAAACAACAGCTGTGGATGTTTCCTCTGTGCCTCTGAGATGACAGAGATGATTCATAAAACCACATCTGAGAGAGGGGGAGATAGAAAGATGAAAAACAGAGATATGGTCTGGTTCCTGCCTTATAGCCAATCATAGACATAGCAGGTATTATGTTCTAAAGTGGAAAAGAGACATCTTCAGCTCCAGCCTGGTTGGGAACGCAACTGACCGCTGGCCCTCTTCACACACCAGCTGGTCTCACAATGGGCCACGGGGTTTGGCACATGGCCCCTGGTCTCTCAAGCAGTGCCCACGCACACACACAGTCATGCAAACACACAGGCAAGCGCACACACAGACGCGCAAACCCCCACTCACACACACGCAAACTCACACTGGCACACAGTGTGACACACACTCTCACTCTCAAACACACACATACACAGCCTGTAGAAGTCATTCCAGAGAGCCAGCAGCAGGAGGTCTCTCCGTGGAGAGATGATATCCCGCCTGTCCTGTTTCTGCTGACAAAATGCCTTCCTCCATCTTCAATGACACGCCTCGCTAAGCTCCATCTTTTCTGTTATTCTCTTCTCTCATGTGCTGCTGGCCTGTTTAGAAAACGCTCCTACATTGCCATTGTCATGGCACATAATGCATACTGTATATGCATAATTATAAACTGGTTGGTTCGAGCCCTGAATGGTGATTGGCTGACAGCCGTGGTATATCAAACCGTATACCATAGGTATGACAAAACATTTATTTTTACTGCTCTAATTTCATTGGTAACCATTTTATAATAGCAATAAGGCACCTTGCGGGTTTGTGATATATGGCCAGTATACCATGGCTAAGGGCTGTATCATGGCACTCTGTGTTGCGTCGTGCCTAAGAACAGCCCTTTACCGTGGTATATTGGCCATATACCCCACCCCCCGGGCCTTATTGCTTAAATCTACCTCTTGATGTGGTGCATGACAAAAGCTCTTGATGTGGGAGGAAGGTAAATGTAGCTTTGGCTCCTGGCTAAAGCAACATTGAGGGAGGCTCTCTAATAACCATGGCAGGAGGGGAATTTACAGTACACGTTATACCACCAGGCTTATCTACCCTACTACCTCTCAGCTCATGTCACATGTAGAAGATAGAGACTTAACACCCACATGGCTGCAGGAGAAAAACGTGGTTATTTTCAAGCAAATGGAGTGGTGTTTTGTGTTGGCTTGCGATTCCCTTATCTGTCAGTGTTTCTCCCTCGATAATATTACGACTGGGGAGACAGCAAACACATGCTCTTCACTGTATCATGATAATAAATTGTACTTAGTTAAAGTACCCAGAAACTTTCATGTGACTATGGGGGGGGGGGGGGGGGGGGGAAGCTACTGTAACAGTACTGTATACTACCCAGAAATATTACATTGCAGTTTTCATTTGACAGAAATCCTCTCCACTTCCTAATTTGTGCAGATATCACACAATGCATGGATAGAAAAAGTACACGATAACATCTGTTGTCAGGAAGGAGAGCAAAGTTCCGTGTTTGTTTGATGGGAGCTCTAGATTAAAGAAAAATGAGTCACACATATATGGGCTCCTAGGGGGATGTGTGGTGATCAGGTCCTACCTCCTGTGACCCGGTTTTCCTGCAATCTTATCCCAAAATGGATGTCAGTCTCAGGACTCTCAGTGCCGCCAGAGCAAAAACCACCAAATGTCTCTTCTTGTGTGGACCAGTTTTATCTAGCCTACAAACTCACCAAGCAGTTGTTTCCAGTTTTGCATTAAAAGAGAGGAGCAAGACATCAGAACTCTCTACTCGAATGGCTTTAGGGAGAGAACCCCTGTTGTGTAGCCTAAGCCTCGTGACCGAGTCTGTGTGACTGAATGAAATCTCATAACAACTACTGTAGTGGGCCCATCTTACGCAGGCTGGCACCAGACGTGACTCACACAGCAGGGGCCAGGGGGTTCAAAGCAACAACAAAAAAAACAAATGGGGGCTATTCCACGGTAACAGAATGACGCTGAACCATTGATTGCCAAGTTAAACAACCCATACAACTCAATGCACTACCTTCAATTGGTCGCATTGACGCGAGCTGCACCTTCTACATGGTCACCTGACTCAAAACTGTTAGATTGATACATGGCTACTTGCAGTGAGTATTATATTTATTGCGTTCTGAAGTTTTGGGAATTTGCACTTACTCAGGTGGTAAATTAGCCGCACATAAAATGTGCCTATGATATTAGTGCACATAAAGATGCCGGAAAATTCATCTGTATTGAACAAAAAAATAAGACATTTCTGGGACCCTATTTTAACAGTCAAAAATAACAATAGCCTAATTGTTAACCCGAAATGCACGACAATCACTGGATTAGGCGGCACACTCAAATCCCAACATTAAAATATGAAATACCATCTCAGTATTCTCTTACACTTTTTAATAAAGCACCCGAATTACATTAGATGATAGAAATAAAAAAAATACATGCATATATTTTGTATTTTTTTTGGGGGGGGGGGGGGGGTCCGGTGTGGGTCAGAGTTCAGTGGGTGAAGGGGCTGGTTACAGTTAATGGAAAGAGAGGGGGCTCATGGGTAGGTGTCTGTAAGAGCTGGGAGAGGTGACATTAACTGGAGAGACAGGGAGACAAAGAGGGAGGGGTTGTCCAGACTGTTTTCACACTCTTGGTTTGACCACCACGTGACAGAAAGAGAAAGAAAACAGTTATGAGCTGAACTTAACAGTATGCCAGTGGAAGAGAAGACCGTAGCAGGTGACCCAACAGTGGTTTGTGACTACTATGAATTTCCATTGCAGCCAATTCAGTTTCAGTCATTCTGAGTTGTTTTGTAATAGTCTTTTACTGATTTATTAACAGAATGACGTGTTTGAATCACTTAATAAATCATAAACCAAATTGATATCAGTAAAAACCTACAGCTAATTGATAGGTCTACCTTTACTTGTTAATTCTGTGATCTTCCATTCTCATCAGGGAGAGAAATTAAAAAATAACTTAAAGATATGTGTTTTTTGGTAACAGAATGACAAGACACTAGGCAATATTACTTAAACTTACAGAAGACTAATAATTTTTGCAAAACTACATTATAAATGTAGATATTAGTTGGCAGGGGCCTTTACTTCAAAGTTATTGTGTTTTGATGCATTTCTAATTGCTTATAAAAGACTGTCTGCTAGATGTTTTCTAAAACCCTTTGTCCATCCGTTAGGCTAGAAATCAAAGCCTTTGGTTTAAAAAAAGTAGATACGCCTTCATTTCAAAAAATATAGACTAGGAGTTTCATGTGACACCAAATTTGATGTGCTCATGGGGCATTTTACATGGAAATGCCCTATACTGTCTGGAACAAACCATGGCGCTTTCAAAAAGCCCCAGAAATGAATTCATGCTGTATCTTGCAGCATAACGCAGGAAGCTTGTCTTCCAACACATTTCTGTGAAGGTGTTTACTTAACATTCTAAACTGAATGGTTCGAGCCCCGAATGCTGATTGGCTGAATCCTGCATCTTGCACAAGAACAGCCCTTAGCCGTGGTATATTGGCATTCATTGGCTATATACACAACACCTCCTCTGGCCTTATTAGGTAACACACCACATGGCGAGACAAGGTGTTCTTTACCTGCATGTCATTTTCTCACCAAATCCCCGCTACAGCGATACGCACTTGTGTAGATCTGAGAGAATAGGAAAATAAAAAGCAATTTGGTGACAACTTCACCCATTATTAGAGAGCAAAGAGGAGCTATTACCTTACTGACAGCTGTACCTATCCAGGGTTAGGCAGTAGGTGCTATGGGTTGATTTAGGATTGGGTGTTTTAACAAAGGGCTGCAATTGACACACACACACACACACAAACAAAGGGAGGGATACCCCATTCCCAACACCAGGTGTTCACAGGTGTCCAGTAATTAAGATGTCAGGACTATGAAAGGTGGCTTAACAGACTGGACCTAGTCTGTAGTCTATTGTCAGCTGGTATCTGGGGCTACTGACCCAGAAGTGTCAGGCCAGGTGTCCTGGAACTGGTGGTATTGAGGTAGCCTTGAGAAGGGCTATCAGACAGGGCTGCAAGACTCGGCCACCCTGCCTCTCACCTGTCTGTCTCTCTGAGCACACACCAGACCCTGACACTCCTCAATCCTAAACCCAAATCATTCCACAATGGTCATTTGTGGTCATATGGACACTGAATTAATTAACATGTGCGAGTCCATAGTGTAGTTTATCATGTCCAAAATGTAAAATAACATCGTAAAGTTATGAAAAGATTAGTCAATATAGTCCAATGTGTGTATGATTCGTTGTGCTGTAAGAGGTAGCCAAGTTGACTTTGAGAACCAATATTGATTCAAATAAAAGCCTTCACATGGCAGCTCGTGTTGATCCTCTCAACACTCATCAATAGGTGTGCTGTGGGATCAGTTCACTGCAGGAATGAAGACGGTTACAAAATATTGAGAAATATTCCAATTAGACATTAAGAATATAATATCACTGGCGTTTTCAGTTCGATGGGAACCCATATTTTTGTTGTAGGTGAAATAGGCACACGTTTTGAACATGTTATTAGGATGTAGGCAACTTTGTAATTCACGCTATATTTCGGATAGAAGCCAATGACAATGTTTTAACCATTCATTCTGCATGCCCCCTTTTCCGTGGCACAGTTTGAAACCCATTGTGATCTCTATATAAGCGTCCCTCTCATCACAACCATCTGTTTGAAATACCCATGGCATCGTTGATTGCTCTGTCTGGTACAAAGATGGTAAAAATGCCTTACCTGAGCTAGTCAAACGCTCTTAATTCCGGCGAACATCGACATTTCTTCAGGTTTAGATCCGATATGCAAAGACTAAACGGAATGCATGCTTTCGCACCATCTTCAAAGAAAGAGGTAAGTTGCAATCGAACGCTATTCAGTGCTGCTCGACAACACACTATAGAATGTGTAATGTGGCGTTGTGGTTCTTTCAATTGAGGTATAAAAGAGCCGTCCTTCCTCGATAATTGTTTTGGGGAGCGGGTGGGCGGGAGCGGTGAGAGAGAGAGAGTAGAGTAGGGTGGGCGGGGCATAAGTGAATGTACTGTGTGCCAGGCCGAGCAGTTTACTTGTCATGATGTGGAATAGAACTGCTAGTTAAGGAGACAAAATATTGAAACAAAGTTGCTATTTTACTTCTGTGTCGACTATATTTACACCATGCCTAGTTTATCTAATCTTGCAGACAGATCAGAATCACAGTCTAAAGCTTCCACATCAAATATAGCCCTACCCAATTACAGCCTGCCACCACAGAAGAGTAGACCAACATATTTGCTATTATTTCCTATCTGAGTCAGATAACATAATGTCATTTGTATAGGGATAGGGGCGATTCTTGATGCATTGCACACCATAATTGTCACGAGACCATGCCCTTGGCAGGCAAAATCTCTACAGTGACACTAGTCATTTAAAGCAAACATACTGAGTCTGTTGCTCGAACTGTCAGCTAATCTAATCATGTTCAATTGCCTTGCACAGCCTCAGCTCTCCATGGAAAAGCAACCCAGAGTAGCGCAGATGTACGACATGAGATACTTAAAAGAAACACCCCAGGATTTCTACAATACTGCAGTGCATAAGTGTAGGCTTCAAAACCAAATCATAATCGCCCTAGATTTATACTGCCTCTTATTAGCGGTGCTTGCTGAAATCAAGAACAACTAGCATACTAAAATTAAAACAAAATGTCTTCTTATTAATTGCCTTATGCTGGAATTTGTAGTGCCAAACCCGTAAAAGCTACCGACTTTAAAACGTGCACGCTGACTGTCTTCAGGTTGCTTGAAAAAATATTTAGATACTGTTATACTTTTCATACTACAACCATATAGGCATTAATCCCAATGCATTTCAAGGACCGTAGACTTGAATGATTATTTTTTTACAAAATCAGGTATTCAACTGTTAAGATACAAACACCAAACCAACTTTAAAACTTACAGACTGACTCAGCGTAGATTGCTTGTCAATAGAGATTTGATACGGTTTATTCTTTTTCAACTGTAGCCATTTAAAATGTGCATTAAGGCTCCATAAACTACAATGGGTCATTCCTGGATTCACCACTGCTCTTGAATTGTTTAAACTACAAATACGGAACCAATGTTAAAATGTGCAGGCTGACTTTTGCTTGTCAAAAGATTGCTGAACATATTTATACTTTTGAACTAAAAGCATATCACATTTGCATACAAGATCCATGGGCTATAATAGTCGATTTTAGCATTTCCCACTGCAATTAACCATTTTAGCTACAAACACCAAATCAAATTTGAAATGTGCAGACTTTCTCATCTTAGATTGCTTCAAAACCTATTTTTACTTTTAAAACCATAAAGCTTTCTGTACCCCCATTTATTTAAATGGTGTAATGCAGACTCAAACATTCTAAATTGAAATCACTGGTACAGAACGTTAAAAAATATAAGCGCAACATGCAACAATTTCAATGATTTCACTGAATTAAAGTTCATATAAGGAAATTAGTCAATTGAAATAAATAAATTTAGCCCTAATCTATGGATTTCACATGACTGGGAGGGGCTTTATTACAGACATAAATAAACCTAAATTTCATCAGCTACGTGGCTTGTCTCAGACGATTCCACAGACAAAGAAGCCGTATGTGGAGGTCCTAGGCTGGCATGGTTACACGTGGTCTACGGTTGTGACGAGGGTTGGACAGACTGCCAAGTTTCTAAAACGATGTGGGAGGTGGCTTATGGGAGAGAAATTAATATTAAATTCTCTGGCAACAGCTCTGATGGACATTTCTGCAGTCAGCAAGCCAATTGCACACTCCCTCAAAACTTGAGACATCTGTGGCATTGTGTTGTGTGACAAAACTGCTCATTTTAGAGTGGCCTTTTATTGTCCCCAGCACAAATCAAAACAAACGTTATTAGTCACATGCGCCAAATACAACAGGTGTACGACCTTACAGTGAAATGCTTACTTACGAGCCCCTAACCAACAATGCAGTTTTTAAAAAATACAGCGAAGAATAAGAAAAAAAGTATCAAGTAATTAAAGAGCAGCAGTAAGATAACAATAGCGAGACTATATACAGGGGGGTACCGGTACAGAGTCAATGTGCGGGGGCACTGGTTGGTTGAGGAAATATGTACATGTAGGTAGTGACTATTCAAGTGACTATGCATAGATGATAACAACAGAGAGAAACAGCGGTGTAAAGGGGGGGGGGGCAATGCAAATAGTCTGAGTAGCCATTTGATTAGATGTTCAGGAGTCTTATGGTTTGTGGGTAGAAGATGTTTAGTAGCCTCTTGGACCTAGACTTGGCGCTCCGGTACCGCTTGCAGTGTGGTAGCAGAGAGAATAGTCTATGACTAGGGTGGTTGGAGTCTTTGACAATTTTTAGGGCCTTCCTCCAACACCGCCTGGTATAGAGGTCCTGGATGGCAGGAAGCTTGGATGCAGTGATGTACTGGGCCGTTCGCACTACCCTCTGTAGTGCCTTGTGGTCGGAGGCCGAGCAGTTGCCATACCAGGCAGTGATACAACCCTCGATGGTGCAGCTGTAAACCCTTTTGAGGATCTGAGGACCTATGCCAAATCTTTTCAGTCTCCTGAGGGGGAATAGGTTTTGTCATGCCCTCTTCATGACTGTCTTGGTGTGTTTGGACCATGATATTTTGTTGGTGATGTGGATACCAAGGAACTTGAAGCTCTCAACCTGCTCCACTGCAGCCCCGCCGATGAGAATGGGGGTGTGCTCGGTCCTATTTTTCCTGTAGTCCATAATCATCTCCTTTGTCTTTATCCCGTTGAGGGAGAGGTTGTTGTCCTGTCACCACATGGCCAGGACTCTGACCTCCTCCCTGTAAGATGTCTCATTGTTGTCGGTGATCAGGCCCACTGTTGAGTCATTGGCAAACTTAATGATGGTGTTGGAGTCGTGCCTGGCTGTCCAGTCATGAGTGAACAGGGAGTACAGGTGGGGACTGAGCACGTACCCCTGAGGGGCCCCTGTGTTGAGGATCAGTGTGGCGGAGTGTTGTTATCCTACCCTTACCACCTTGCGGCGGCCTGTCAGGAAGTCCAGGATCTGTCAGGAAGTCCAGGATCTGTTGGGGCGGTATGCAAATTGGAGTGGGTCTAGGGTTTCTGGGATAATGGTGTTGATGTGAGCCATGACCAGCCTTTCAAAGCACTTCATGGCTACAGACGTGAGTGCTACGGGTTGGTAGTCATTTTGTCAGGTTACCTTAGTGTTCTTGGGCACATGGGTTCTGCTTAAAACATGTTGGTATTACAGACTCAAACAGGGAGAGGTTGAAAATGTCAGTGAAGGCACTTACCAGATGGTCAGCGCATGCTCACAGTACACGTCCTGGTAATCCATCCATCCCTGCAGCCTTGTGAATGTTGACCTGTTTAAAGGTCTTACTCACATCGGGTGCGGAGAGAGTGATCACACAGTCTTCTGGAACAGCTGGTGCTCTCATGCATGTTTCAGTGTTATTTGCCTCAAAGTGAGCATAGAATTAGCTCATCTGGTAGGCTCATGTCATTGGGCAGCTCTCAGCTGTGTTTCCCTTTGTAGTCTGTAACGGTTTGCAAGCCCTGCTACACCCGATGAGCGTCAGAGCCGGTGTAGTACGATTCGATCTTAGTCTTGTATTGCCCGTTTGATGGTTCATCGGAGGGCATAGCGTGATTTCTTAGAAGCTTCCGGGTTATAGTCCCGCTCCTTGAAAGCTGTAGCTCTTGCCTTTAGCTCAGTGTGGATGTTGCCTGTATAATCCATGGCTTCTGGTTGGGGTATGCACGTACGGTCACTGTGGGGACGATGTCATCAATGCACTTATTGATGAAGCCAATGACTGATGTGGTGTACTCCTCAATGCCATCGGAGGTCTGTGCTAGCAAAACAGTCCTGTAGCTTAGCATCTGCTTCATCTGACCACTTTTTTATTGATCTAGTCACGGGTGCCTCCTGCTTTAATTTTTGCTTGTAAGCAGAAATCAGGAGGATAGAATTATGGTCAGATTTGCCAAATGGAGGGCGAGGGAGCGCTTTGTATGCATCTCTGTGTGTGGAGTAAAGGTGGTCCAGAGTTTTAAGTTTCCCTGCATTAAAGTCCCTGGCTACTAGGAGCGCCGCCTCTGGGTGAGCGTTTTCTTGTTTGCTTATGGCGGAGTACAGCTCATTCAATGCTGTCTTAGTGCCAGCTTCTGACTGTGGTGGTATGTAAACAGCTATGAAAAATACAGATGAAAACTCTCTAGGTATATAGTGTGGTCTACAGCTTATCATGAGATACTCTACCTCAGGCAAGCAATAGCTCGAGACTTCCTTAGATATCGTGCACCAGCTGTTATGTACAAAAATACATAGTCCGCCGCTCCTTGTCTTACCAGACGCCGCTGTTCTATCCTGCCGGTGCAGCGTATAACGTCGTTCAGCCACGACTCCGTGAAGCATAAGATATTACAGTTTTGAATGTCCCGTTGGTAGTTTAATCTTCCGCATAGGTCATCTATTTTATTGTCCAAAGATTGCACGTTTG
Organism: Oncorhynchus kisutch; assembly: GCF_002021735.2. Lineage (NCBI taxonomy): Eukaryota > Metazoa > Chordata > Actinopteri > Salmoniformes > Salmonidae > Oncorhynchus > Oncorhynchus kisutch. The sequence continues at coordinate 41,722,954 of NC_034189.2, forward strand.
CTAGCAGAATGGAAGGAATTGGGGGTTTATTCGATCGCCTTCGAATTCTCAGAAGGCAGCCCCCCCTCCGGACCCTTTTTCTCTGCCTCCTCTTCACGCAAATCATGGGGATCTGGGCCTGTTCCCGAGAAACCTGTATATCGTTCGCGTCGGGCTCGTCAGACTATAGGAAAAAAAGGATTCTGCCAGTCCGTGATGAGTAATCGCAGTCCTGATGTCCAGAAGTTATTTTTGGTCATAAGAGACGGTAGCGGCAACATTATATACAAAATATAAGTTACAAACAAAGCAAATAAACAAAGCAAATAAACAAACAAACAAAAAACACGATTGGTTGGGGGCACGTAAAACGTCTGCCTTCTTCTCCGGCGCCATTTGTGTGCACCTGTGTAATGATCATGCTTTTTAATCAGCTTCTTGATATGCCACACCTGTCAGGTGGATGGATTATATTGGCCAAGAATAATTGCTCACTAACAGGGATGTAAACAACATTTGAGCGAAAATAGCTTTTTGTGCATATGGAACATTTCTGGGATCTTTTATTTCAGCTCATGAAACATGCGACCAACACTTTACCTGCTGCCGGTAATCTGCAGCTGAATTCAAAGGCTGTGGGGCTTAGCAGTGGGGCAGGCAGATGAAAACCAGTTTTAACCGGTAGACTGTCAGTCAGTCTCTAACTCAAATCCATTCCTCTCTCCCCAGGCCTGTGGGTCATGGGTTCATAAGAAGCTGCTGAGCCCTGTATGAAAATGAGACGAGGGGAAGACTCTGTGGGATAGGGATGGTGTAATATGCTTTCTTCCCCATCAGTCAAAATAACAGCACTGACAACCTGCTATTTCCCTTGGTTGATGGTTCTGGATCAGCATGTTAACAGGTGTTATGTACTATTGTTTCCACTGTATGCTGTATGGTTGGATTCAGAAGAATATGATCTAATATCTGTACATGCCAGACTTCCTAACAATGTTTTGGGTTGACATAACTAGCTGTTGCTGTCTCGGGGGAGCTAGGGAACATTTCATGTGCTAGTACAGTCCCCAGACAGAACCCCAATGCTTTCTTTAGTTCAAACCCCTATGTGCCAAATCAAATCAAAATGTATTTGTCACTTGCGCAGAATACAACAGATACCGTGAAATGCTTACTTACAAGCAGTCGAGGTCATTTGTACATGTAGGTAGGGGTAAAGTGACTATGCACAGATAATAAATAGTGAGTAGCAGCATTGTAAAAGCAAAGGGACTTCACCCGAACTGTAAATAGTCCTGGTGGCCATTTGATTAATTGTTCAGCAGTCTTATGGCCTGGGGGTAGAAGCTGTTAAGGATTCTTTTGGTCCTAGACTTGGCGCTCTGGTACCGCTTGCTGTGCGGTAGCAGAGAAAACAGTCTATGACTTGGGTGACTGGAGTCTTTCACAATTTTTGGGGGCCTTCCACACGGGCCCAGTGCCAGCCAGAACTAGGTTGTTTCCACGACAACTTTGGTAATGAGTGGGTGTGTGTGTCCACTGGCCCAATGTGCTGATTTCCTTGCCTGGAATTTGAATGAGATTGCTGATTGCTGTACAGTAACCAGCAATACTCTTACCCTCAAGGCTGGGTGCTAGGCGCTCTACTGCTCCTCTCCTCTGAAATATCACATTTGGTTTCGTCCTCTAAGAAGCCGATACTAAAACCACATGAAGTTCACACTTTTCCATGTGATCTTATGTAAAGTGAATGTGATAACATGTGACGTCTAAAGCAACGTGATAACACGACACTACATGTATAAACATGATCGATTGGATAGTGTTCCAAAAACACATTTTCTAATAATATAATATATGCCATTTTACATATGGGCGGCCCCAGGAATCAAACCCACAACACTGGCAGTGCAAGCACCATGCTCTACCAGCTGAGCCACACAGGACCAAATTAAGTTTAATGTGAAATGTTGTGGTTTTTCTGTAAGGAAAGTGTCCTTTTCAGAGACGTCATACTGTATATATGAATGGAATCTTAATTAGATATCATGTTTTTAATGTTAAACAGTGATACAACATTCGTTGGTGGCCCATGATTGTATTTCTGAGTGCGTGTGTGCATGATGGGCCATTACATATCCTGTATTAGATAAATGGCATTGTGTTTTTTTCAAAGTTTCTGTGCATGAAAGAAATAACGTCAAAACAACATTGAGTCTACCTGTTTAGCTCCAGCGGGAACATCAACATGCATTCTGTTTTAGAGATGTGTGTTCATGAAGCCCATCATTGTTTGGAATGACCAGATAGCATGCCTGCTACAGTATATCCTCCTTCCCCTTTCCGAACAAGCCTCATGAAAGCGGTAACAGCGGGATTGTTTTTGGCAGACTTAGAAAGTGTCTCATAAATATGAGAGGAGTTGGAGAAGGATGCATTTATATTGAATGAAGCGTGAGGAGAATAACATGTAAGCCTACAGTTCCAGATGATACGGCCTGATATGGAGTCCCACTTCCACAGTGATTATTACATAGGTATGGAGGTGGTATTCTGTTGTGCAACAATGATATAAATGAAAGCCTTCAGATATTGGTATCATGGGGATATGAATGTGTCTTGGTTGAATTACAATTTTCTAGCCTAGGCATCACCTAGCAGCCATCTAATGCATCCGTAGGCTCAAATCAACAGAATGGCCACAGCATCTCCGTGAGGTAGGCCATTATGGTGGGCGTTGCAGCAGGCAGACAAGGATATTGCGTTTTCTGCCAAGGTGATTTCATTTTTTTTGTAAAGTGGGGAATAAATACACACTGACGTTCTTAAAATAACATTTACAAAACTAAAACAAGAAAATATGTGTGCTTGCAAGTCTTGTAAAGTGGTGTAAAGTACTTACAGTTGAAGTCAGATGTTTACATACACTTAGGTTGGAGTCATTAAAACTAGTTTTTCAACCACTCCACAAATTTCTTGTTAACAAACTATAGTTTTGGCAAGTCAGTTAGGACATCTACTTTGTGCATGACACAAGTAATTTTTCCCACAATTGTTTACAGACAGATTATTTCACTTATAATTCACTGTATCACAATTCCAATAGGTCAGAAGTTTACATACACTATGTTGACTGTGCCTTTAAACAGCTTGGAAAATTCCAGAAAATTATGTCATGGCTTCCAAAGCTTCTGATGGGATAATTGACATAATTTGAGTCAATTGGAGGTGTACCTGTGGATGTATCTCAAGGCCTACCTTCAAACTCAGTGCCTCTTTGCTTGACATTATGGAGAAATCAGCAAAGAAAAAAATTGTAGACCTGCACAAGTTTGGTTCATCCTTGGGAGCAATTTCCAAAGGCCTGAAGGTACCACGTTTATCTGTACAAACAATAGTCCGCAAGTATAAACACAGGAAGGAGACGCGTTCTGTCTCCTAGAGATGAACGTACTTTGGTGCGAAAAGTGCAAATCAGTCCCAGAACAACAGCAAAGGCCTTTGTGAAGATGCTGGAGGAAACAGGTACAAAAGTATCTAAATCCACAGTAAAACGAATCCTATATTGACATAACCTGAAAGGCCGCTCAGCAAGGAAGAAGCCACTGCTCCAAAACTGCCATAAAAAAAGCAAGACTACGGTTTGCAACTGCACATGGGGACAAAGATTGTACTTTTTGGAGAAATGTCCTCTGGTCTGATGAAACAACAATAGAACTGTTTGGCCATAATGACCATCGTTATGTTTGGAGGAAAAACGGGGACACTTGCAAGCCGAAGAACACCATCCCAACTGTGAAGCACAGGGGTGGCAGCATCATGTTGTGGGGGGTGTTTGCTGCAGGAGGGACTGGTGCACTTCACAAAATATATGGCATCATGAGGGAAGGAAAGTTATGTGGATATATTGAAGCAACATCTCAAAGACATCAGTCAGGAAGTTGAAGCTTGGTCGCAAAAGGGTCTTCCAAATGGATAATGATGTATTTTTAAATGTATTTGGCTAAGGTGTATGTAAACCTCCGACTTCAACTGTAAGTAAAAAATACTTTAAAGTACTACTTAAGTCATTTTGGGGGTATTTATACTTTATTTTTTATATTCTTGACAACTTTTACTTAACTACATTTCTAAAGAAAATAATGTAAATTTTAATGAATGCATTTTCCCTGACACCCAAAGTATTAGTTCGATTTTGAATGTTTAGCAGGACAGGAAAATTGTCTAATTCACACACTTATCAAGAGAACATCCCTGGTCATCCCTACTGCATCTGATCTGGCAGACTCACTAAACACAAATCTTTAGGTTGTGAATTTTGTCTGAGTGTTGAACTGTGCCCCTGGCTATCTGTAAATTTAAAAAACAAGAAAATCGTTTTGTCTGGTTCGCTTAAAATAAGACATTTTAAATTATTTATACTTTTACTTTTGATACTTAAGTACATTTAAAACCAAAACCAGACTTTTACTCAAGTAGTATTTTACTGGGTGACTTTCAGCTTTACTTGAGTCATTTTCTTTTAAGGAATCTTTACTTTTACTCAAGTCTGAAAATCGGGTACTTTTTCCACCACTGTATGGTTGTTAAATAGTAGTGGTAGTGACAGTTACTAAACTGTAGTAGTAGTAATGGTAGTAATAGGGTTGTCAAAGGCTATGGGTTAGTTAAAGTTAGTTATTTGGGGGTTTGTAAGTGTGGAGTTATTATAGTAGGATATAGTGGGCTAGTATAGTAGGCTAGAGTATTATGGTAGGATATAGTGGGCTAGTGTAGTAGGCTAGATTATTATGGTAGGATATAGTGGGCTAGTATAGTAGGCTAGAGTATTATGGTAGGATATAGTGGGCTAGTGTAGTAGGCTAGATTATTGTAGTAGGACATAATGGGCTAATGTAGTAAGCTAGATTATAATAGTAGGATATAGTGTGCTAGTATAGTAGGCTATAGTATTATGGTAGGATGGGGTGGGCTAGTATAGTAGGCTAGAGTATTATGGTAGGATATAGTGGGCTAGTATAGTAGGCTAGATTATTGTAGTAGGACATAATGGGCTAATGTAGTAAGCTAGATTATAATAGTAGGATATAGTGGGCTAGTATAGTAGGCTAGATTATTATAGTAGGATATAGTGTCCTAGTATAGTAGGCTAGAGTATTATGGTAGGATATAGTCGGCTAGTATAGTAGGCTAGATTATTATAGTATGATATATATTATGGTAGGATATAGTGGGCTAGTATAGTAGGCTAGAGTATTATGGTAGGATATAGTGTCCTAGTATAGTAGGCTAGAGTATTATAGTAGGATATAGTCGGCTAGTATAGTAGGCTAGAGTATTATGGTAGGATATAGTCGGCTAGTATAGTAGGCTAGAGTATTATGGTAGGATATAGTCGGCTAGTATAGTTGGCTAGAGTATTATGGTAGGATATAGTCGGCTAGTATAGTAGGCTAGATTATTATAGTATGATATATATTATGGTAGGATATAGTGGGCTAGTATAGTAGGCTAGAGTATTATAGTAGGATATAGTGTCCTAGTATAGTAGGCTAGAGTATTATAGTAGGATATAGTCGGCTAGTATAGTAGGCTAGATTATTATAGTAGGATATAGTGTCCTAGTATAGTAGGCTAGAGTATTATGGTAGGATATAGTCAGCTAGTATAGTAGGCTAGATTATTATAGTATGATATATATTATAATAGGATATAGTGGGCTAGTATAGTAGGCTAGAGTATTATAGTAGGATATAGTGGGCTAGTATAGTAGGCTAAAGTATTATAATAGGATATATATTATAGTAGGATATAGTGGGCTAGTATAGTATACTAGATTATTATAGTAGGATATAGTGGGCTAGTATAGTAGACTAGATTATTATAGTAGGATATAGTGGGCTAGTATAGTAGACTAGATTATTATAGTAGGATATAGTGGGCTAGTATAGTAGACTAGATTATTATAGTAGGATATAGTGGGCTAGTATAGTAGGCTAGATTATTATAGTTGTAACGCCTGTGGTCGGAAGGAGTGGACCAAAGCACAGCGTGAAAAGTGTTCATGATTTCATTGATCAAAGAAACACTCAAACAAAGTAACAAAACGAAAGCGACCAGTTCTGTCAGGTAACAGAGACTAAACAGAAAAATAACTACCCACAAAACACAGGTGGGGAAAAAGGCTACCTAAGTATGATTCCCAATCAGAGACAACGATAGACAGCTGCCTCAGATTGGGAACCACACTCGGCCAAAAACAAAGAAATAGGAAACATAGAATGCCCACCCTAATCACACCCTGACCTAACCAAATAGAGAAATAAAACGGCTCGCTAAGGTCAGAGCGTGACAATAGTACAATATAGTGCGCTAGTATAGTAGACTAGAGTATTACAGTAAGATATAGTGTGCTAGTATAGTAGGCTAGAGTATTATAGTAGGATATAGTGGGCTAGTAAAGTAGACTAGAGTTTTATAGTAGGGTATAGTAGGCTAGAGTATAATAGTAGGATATAATGGGCTAGTATAGTAGGCTAGTATTATAGGATCATAAAACGTAGTATGTGTTTTTAAACTCTCAAAATGGTTTAGTTTAGTGGTCACATGACCAGTTTCACAGCTCCAGGCAAGAACACACTCTAGGCCAGGTATGGAGATTGCGTTACCTAGGAAATACAGATGCAAGGATAAAGACACTATGGGGGGATATAATTCATCTTGCATCCTCATGTGCATCAGTTGAATGAGAAATGCCTCATTAGAATATGTCTTATCCAAATTTCAGAGCACGGCATTTCAATGTGCGATTTGAAAGGATTAGGGAGCTTTGTTGAGGTACGAGAGGAAAACGATGCTATTCACTTTGGAACTAAGCACAGTCTGCACACTTGTGTTTGCCAAGCAGCTTGCAGGCGAGGAGAGAGCAGCCGCCCAGTTCACAAAATATAGAACTTGGAAATGAGATGAGATGACTGGCTCAGAGTCAGACAGTTCAGTCAGGATCACTTTGACACGCTGCGTTCAAGATACAAGATGGCGCTGTACTGTATGGCTGCCTTCTTGAGAGCTCCGACCCAACTTAGCTACTTTATTATTGCCATGCGCCAAGGCTCAGACAAACTAAACCGCTTCTGTCCTCTGGCCACAAGACTGTTAAATGGCTAACAACTACTGCTCTCTCTCCCACGGACTATCCACACTGACTCTATGCCTATCCACAGGTCTCTACTCAGTCAGACACAACCTACGCTGCTGCTAAAATCATTACTCCATTTATTATATTTATTACTCCATTGCACCGCTGTCAATTGATTATTGATTGCATTTACCATTAGTATTTATCTATTGATCCTGCTATTGGTCACTATTATTTCTCTTTACTCTATTCTATTCACTAGGCTACCTAGTGGTTAGAGCATTGGACTGGTAGCCTAGTGGTTAGAGCGTAACCGAAAGGTTGCAAGATCAAATCCCAGAGCTGACAAGATAAAAATCTGTAGTTCTGTCCCTGAACAAGGCAGTTAGCCCACTGTTCCTAGGCCGTCATTGAAAATAAGAATTTGTTCTTAACTGACTTGCCTAGTTAAATAAATTAGCATTGTATACCGAGTGTACAAAACATTAAGAACCCCTGCTCTTTCCCTGACATAGACTGACCAGGTGAAAAGCTATGATCCCTTATTGATGTCACTTTTATTTATTTGTATACTGCTGCTACTTGCTGTTTATCTATGCATAGTCACTTTACCCCTACATACAGTTGAAGTCGGAAGTTTACATACACCTTAGCCAAATACATTTAAACTCAGTTTTTCACAATTCCTGACATTTAATCCCAGTAGAAATTCCCTGTCTTAGGGTCAGTTAGGATCACCACTTTATTTTAAGAATGTGAAATGTCAGAATAATAGTAGAGAGAATGATTGGATATAAGGCAGGAACCAGGACCTATCTCTGTATTTTTCATCTTTCTATCTCCCCCTCTCTCGGATGTGGTTTTATGAATCATCTCAGTCATCTCAGAGGCACAGAGGAAACATCCACAGCTGTTGTTTGGCTTCCCTTGTCTATCTCAGCCATGCTGTTTCTGTTTTCGCCTACACCTTGACATTACCGTCAGGATCTAGATGGATTGTTTTTATGTGGAGAGGATCTGGGTATACAGTACATGTACATATTACCTCAATTATTTTTACTAACCTGTACCCCCTCCTTATAGCCTCGTTATTGTGTAACTTTTTTATTGTTTATTTTATATTTTTAGTAAATACTTTTAAAAAATTATTATTTTTCTTAACTGCATTGTTAGTTAAGGGCTTGTATGTAAGCATTTCGCGGTAAGGTCTACACCTTTTGTTTATTCGGTGCATACAATTTGATTTGTTAAATCCACTTCAAATCAATGTAGATGAAGGGAAAGAGACAGGTTGAAGAAATATTTTTAAGCCTTGAGACAATTGAGACATGGATTGCGTGTGTGTTCCTAATGTTTGATTTAAGTGTATATTACTGCTACCAGCCACTTTTCAGCCCTGTTTACATGTACTGTACCAGTCAAAAGTTTGAACACACCTACTCATTCAAGGGTTTCTTTATTTGTACCATTTTCTACTTTGTAGAATAATAGTGAAGACATCAAAACTATGAAGTAACACATATGGAATCATGTAGTAACCAAAAAAGTGTTAAACAAATCAAAATATTTTTCATTTTAGCTACCCTTTGCCTCTATGAAAGCTTTGCACAGTCTTGGCATTCTCTTAACCAGCTTCACCTGGAATGCTTTTCCAACAGTCTTGAAGGAGTTCCCACTGTCAAGACTCAGGAGAAGACCCAGCTGCGGACAGTTTCGAAGTAACAAAAGTTTATTACAAAGACAGGAGGCCAGGCAAATGACAGGTCAAGGGCAGACAGAGGTCAGTAATCCAGAGCAGAGTCCGAAAGGTACAGAATGGCAGGCAGGATGGTCAAAACCGGGAAAACGGGAACCACAGAAAGAAAAGAGCACAGGAAAAATGCTGCTAGGCTTGACGAAACAAACCAAACTGGCAAGAGACAACACAGGTATAAATACACTGGGGATAATGGGGAAGATGGGCAACACCTGTAGGGGGGTGGAGACAAGCACAAAGACAGGTGAAACATCAGGGGGTGACAGTACCCCCCTCCCCAGGGGCAGGAGACAAAGGGCTGTGAGACACAGGTTTAATCCTTGACACATGATAAGTGGGATGGGGCCGGAGGGGCAGATCTCAGATGGACAACCATTCCCTATGCCCGAGATGATACCGGGTAGCCGGGGTCCGGTGGCGGTCCACTTGTCGCCGACACCTGGAGGTAGTCTGGAGCCAACTGGCCTCTCTTCCAGTTACAGCGACAGCGGCGGACAAACACCTGGGCCTTGGATATGCCGTCCTCTTCCTTATGCTCCGGGAAGAGCGCGGGCTGATAACCCACGGAACACTCGAAAGGCGAGAGCCCGGTGGCAGAGCAGGGGAGCGTGTTGTGTGCGTATTCAACCCACACAAGTTGCTGGCTCCAGGTGGTGGGGTTGGTGAAGAGGCAGCGAAGAGTCGTCTCTAGACCTTGATTGGCTCGCTCCGACTAGCCGTTGGACTGAGGAGAAGCAGAGTAGGTGAATGGATGATCTCTGCATGTATGGTTCCCACTGTGAAGCATGGAGGAGGTGTGATGGTGTAGGGGTGCTTTGCTGGTGACACTTGTCCGTGATTTATTTAGAGTTCAAGGCACACTTAACCAGCATGGCTACCACAGCATTCTGCAGTGATACGCCATCCCATCTGGTTTGCACTTAGTGGGACAATCATTTGTATTTCAACAGGACAATGACCCAAAACACACCTCCAGGCTGTGTAAGGGCTATTTGACCAAGAAGGAGAGTGATGGAGTGCTGCATCAGATGACCTGACCTCCACAATCACCCGACCACTCGTTCAGAGAATGCCAAGATTGTGCAAAGGGTGGCTACTTTGAAGAATCTCAAATATATTTTGATTTGTTTAACACTTTTGTGGTTACTACATGAATCCATATGTTATTTCATGTCTTTGCTATTATTCTACAATGTAGAAAACTGTAAAAAAATAAATAAAGAACAAATCTTGAATGAGTAGGTATGTCCAAACCTGATACTGTTAATATAAAATGATATTCATATCGGTAGATCAATTTATTTCTACAGGATGCCTTTTATGAAGATTCTTGATTGTGCTTTTATTAGTGCTGCCAGAGTTTTTATATTTTTTTGCCTTGTCTGAAAGCTCTCAAAATACACTGACAACGTCCAAATACATCATCTATACAGCTAAATACAACAATGCGCTGTCAACACAAGTTGCCATTGAGATTATAGAAAGTATGCTTTATGAATTTACCAGATTTTGCTTACTGTTACTTTGGACAGAATCAAGACTTCAATATTCTTGTAAAGCATGGAGAAATGTAACCACTATCAAATTATAGACAGAGCTATGGAGTCAAGTACTGACCATCCATAAGCATGTTTTGAGGCTATACAGTGTTTGTTTAAATGTACTTGTTTCGAAACATTGGAGTAAAAATAAGCTTATAATTTGGGTTCTGATGGGCTACAACAGTTGAACTAAGCTCATGAGGCAATGGGTACATATCATTCATTTATCATTCTTAAAATGGATGTAGAAAATGCGGATTGTCCCTTTTTAAATTACAGTTCAATTTGAGCAAATTCTGAATTTGCGATTGTCAGCAAATCCTGCAATTAACTCGATTACAATTTGAATTGTTGACAGCACTGGTTTTTATTTTTGTGTGTTTTGCACCTGAAGAGCAAGTCTAAACGGAAGTGGTCCCATCGTGTATCATTCAGATATGAGAAATCTTTCCACCCTTCATCATGATTCTGAAGGATGGTCATCAGATGTATAAGCCTCCTGTTTGGCTGGTGGGTCGAATCCAGAGCCCATTCCTCACTTAGGAGGGTGTACCATGCCAATGTGTCATGTAGTAAGCTGTCATCATCCCTCATCTACCCCCTCCAACAATTTTCATATTTTCATGTAGCTCTGCTCTCTGCAGCGTTCTCTCTCCTCTTTCATCTTCTTTAAGCTTCTCTCACTCACTCACTCTCTCTCACTCACTCACTCTCACTCCCTCTCGCATCAGGCAGGAATGTGAGGAACAGAACACAAAATCTCCCATCATTGAATAACCTTGCAGCGGCTCAGTCCGAGCCATCCTTCCATCTCTTCTTTGCTTTGGGAGGCAGAAAATTACACCCTTCAGCTCTCCAGTCTACTCTGCCAATTACCTGTGACCCGTATTCATCCGTCCCTCCAGGGCACCCAGCCGCGTCCTCCTCCAAATGGGTCGGAACTGAGCTTAGCATGGTGCCCAGTACTCTCCAGCTGTCTCTCACCCACAACAAGGGCTGCGGAAGATAAGTTTCTCTCTCCATCGCAGTCTGAAAGCTCTCCGGGCCCATTAGTTTAGTGTGTGTGTGTGTGTGTGTGTGTGTGTGTGTGTGTGTGTGTGTGAGCCTACTTTTGCACTACTTCTCCAGATTTATTTTAAACCCTACTACTATGATAATGCCTTCTCATCTCCCGCTGTCTCTCAGAGAGCCCTTTGTAAGTGACATATTGTTGTCTGTCTGTCAGCACACAAATTCCAGGAAAAGAAGCTCCTGTGAATAAAAGGGAGACTATTGTTTCTTTGTGCACCTGTCAAATAAAAGAAAGCTGCAGGACTGGATGGCGACTAATAAATCGGTCCAATGATTAGATCATGTTGACAACCAAGACTAAAATGTGGTGTTTCATCAGGTGGAAACATTTGAAGTAAGAGTAAGTAGTAAGACACCAGTCTTCTCTCTCAAAAACACACACCCTCACACACTCTCCACCAACTCTAATGGGGCATTTCATTCAGTCAAATATATTCGATGCTCAGTCTGCTGACTGAGGCGGGGCTTCTGCTGCCACCCCTGTGTGCTGCAACTCAGAAATATACATGAGTAGAAAGGAGTCTTGCTGTACATTTCTGAAATGGAATTGCATTGTTAGGTGAAGCAATTATGCAGTCACGCGTGCACGAGCGTGTGCTCATACATTATATACAAATATTTTTTTATGCAAAAACTCACTGCAGAGAACACCCAAAGAAGAACTATCACTGTATTATCACATTGAATTATTGTAAAAAAATATATGTCAATTAATCCCATAAGGGATGGGTTGCAAATGGCGATTTGTCATTCCTTCATGCATTTATTCATTGTGATCCATTAATTCTTTCATTCAGAAATGCAACTCATACACACACACACACATTGCCCTCTATACACAGTGCTGTCTGTCTTGCATTGCTGCTGACATACAAACATCACAGTAAGTCATGGTTTACTTACTAGGCAACACTCAAATTGATTCAATCCTCTTTGCTAACAGAAGACGAGGATGTCAAACAGAACGACTCCTTCCCTCAAACATGTAAGCCTATCTTCCCAACACACACATGATGACGGCAAAGTCTAATCCTTTGTCTTTCGCCTCTGCAGCATAGATTTAAAAACTGGAGATCAACAAAGAAAATTGGCTGCGGATGATTTTTCTTCCTGTTTTAATGTGATGTTTATTCCACCATACAAGCTGTACAGTGCAGTACGCACAGATATGCAGGGACAGATTGCAGTTAGTCCCTGTCTCTGTGACAAGACAGGAAGTGACAGCTGGTGGGATTGTGAAAGAGGAGAGGAGGTTCAGTAGGAATGAACTGAGTCAAGTTGTGTGACTGACTGAGCATCTGGAATAAACAGGAAGCATTCAAATTGCAGTAGGAGCCAAAAAGTAAACTTGGCTGCCCTGAGACGTCAGCTCAGTCACGAACCCCCTGGGTGCGTTGATCCTCACAAAATGGACTATGGCCTTATTACTATATCTCAATGGGTTTGTTAACCTACAGTGGAAGGACAGAGCAAAGCAGAAGTAAGTTCTACTTTACAATAACTTACTGTGTGCTCTGATAGTCACCTGTATTCTGCCATAGATAAGAGCTATACAGAGTCTGAATGTACAGAGCAAGCTAGATGAGGAAGGGTTTAAGGGACTGGTAAATATGTAGTCTCAGACCTCGGAGCATTGTGAGCAAGGCCATGGCCAGAACAATGGAATATTGAGGGAGGCAACCTGTCTGTCTCTAGAGAGACTAGTAAATATGTGTAAAAGGAGTGAACGAATGCTCCAATGGAGACACAGTAGGAGTTGATTTCCTGCCAAACACCTGCCATCTTGTTTGGAGGACAGAGATATTCATTACTCAATATTGAACCAACGTCTTCTCTGTAGGGGAACAGACTAGCCTGGCAAGCGTATATAGGGAAACAACCTGTTTGTGTCTCCACATCCTTCTCTTTGTTCTTCAGAGCGGTGATGATGGGAGAATGTAAATTGATTGATTACAGTCTGCCTCTTGGTCATAATAAGGATATTTATGAGAGATGGAAGACATCTCATCAAAAAGCTTTCACGCTGAGTACCCAGGTAGGGATAGACAACTGGCACAAAGCAAAAAGATCCAGATGACATGTTGTGTTTACTCTGGGTAGATGCATTACAGTGTGGTCTGTGTGGTAACCATTCCACATGTTTTCCTGTGATTCCTCTGCATGTCCAGGGGGTGAAGATCAACATGAGGATAATAGATCTGATTAGATGGCTTTGATGTGACCTCCAGGAAGTAGAGTGGATATTCCCAGAATCTCAGGCAGGCAGGGAGGAGATGGGGAGGGGGAGTGGATAAAGGAAAGGGGTTGGTGATAGGGTTACATGCAGAGTACTCTACAGTCTGTCTGTGTTGCAGATTGATATCATAGTTTGGATTCCATGAACAAAAGGAAGTTAGGGGAATTCTTGTGGTGTGTACTACATGTAGTTTAACTAGTAATTGAAGTACATGTTACAGTAGCTTGGTGGTAGTTGAACTAAAGTCTTGGTAGTGTTTTAGTAGTTAACTTTGTTTTGCCATGTAGCGGTGTAGCTAATTAATGGAACAACACACAACTTTCTTTTGCTAAAATATAACAAATTTAAATTATTAAGCTGGCAAGAATTTCCTTTCTTTTTCAGGAGCAGACCCGCCTAATTCTCAATTGAAATATCGTTTTTGTGTCTAATAGGCTACATTACACATTCTGACTGCAGAGTGATCTGTTTTCTTGCAATTTGTAGTCTATGAAGTTTCAGATTTCGATATAAAAAAAAATCTAAGTAGTTTTGTATATTCTTCTTAAGGGTAGCTTTGGTGTAGCTTGTCTTCTTCCAGTGTGAAGTCATTGGTAGCTTGATAAACTGTTTTCAGAGCCGGTTCCCCAACACTGTTCCTAGGCTAGAACCTATTAACTGCTTATTATCGGAAATTTGACAACAGGCTCTTCCTTCTCCTCCAAGCTCACTCACTAGAGATCTGAGGAAATGGTGATTGTGTAATAACACAGGACTGAGGGCCTTCTCAGAGTATGTAAGTGGCCAAGAAGCCCTGCTGTGTCATCCAACCGGCTGGTGTCAGAGTGCCAGACGGACTGATAGTAGCTGCCAAACTCAAATGAATGCAATGTATCGACCGTCAGAAACTGGGATTATGAACGGCTTCTATTGATTTACAGTCTGAGTCAGAGATCACGTCTGTGTGTCTCTGTGGTTTTGAGAGACAGAAGGGGAGACGAGAGACAGGGAGAGAGTGAGAGATGCAACACTTTCTCTCTCTGTCAGCCAGGCCTCGGCGGGGGTGTTTGGCACTGAAGGTCAGACACCATGCCAGTTGTATAGCTTCAGACAGAAGAGTAGCCACTCAGAACCACAGAAAAAAATAACTCAAATTTCTCGCTCAAAAGGATAGGTTTCCTTAGTTTCACAGCAAAGTAATTGGGAGATTGTGATTTAATATCTCTGCTCTGTTGAGCGAACAGCTTGAGTTGAGATAAGCTGGTGGATGAACATGAAAATAACATGAAAGCGTGACATAGGACAGTCAGAAACACACTCTCCAGAATAGACTACCATCTTAGATATTGAGAAATACGTATCGAAACGAATGGACTTTATGTTCAAGTGGACCATCTCCCAGCACCACAACCATACCCAGGAAGGATGGTAGTAGCCTATCCACCAAAGTTGGGGTCAATTCCATTCCCTGTCGGGTGGAACATGGAACTCTTCAATTAGAGAATAATCTAATTCTGACTGAATTAACTTCAGACTGATAGAGTTGACACTCACTCTGTCGTTCACTTCAAACACACATGGGTAAAGGATTCCATAGGAATTTTGGAGAAAAGAGACATCCTTTATATATACAGTATATATATATATACACTGCCGGTCCAACGTTTTAGAACACCTACTCATTAAAGGGGTTTTCTTTATAATTACAATTTGTAGAATAATAGTGAAGACATCAAAACTATGAAATAACACGTATGGAATCATGTAGTAACCAAAAAAAGAGTTAAACAAATTTTATATTTGAGATTCTTCAAAGCAGCAACCTTTTGCCTTGATGACAGCTTTGCACACTCTTGGCATTCTCTCAACCAGCTTCATGGAATGCAATTAACAAGTGTGCCTTCTTAAAAGTTAACTTATGGAATATATTTCCTTCTTAATTAATGCATTTGAGCCAATCAGTTGGGGGGGGTATACAGAAGATAGACCAAATCCATATTATGGCAAGAACAGCTGAAGTAAGCAAAGATAATCCATCATTACTTTAAGACATGAAGGTTAGTCAATATGGAAAATGTAAAGAAATGTGAACGTTTGAAAGTGCAGTCGCAAAAACCATCAAGCGCTATGATGAAACTGGCTCTCATGAGGACCGCCACAGGAATGGAAGACCCTCTGCTGCAGAGGATAAGTTAATTAGAGATACCAGCCTCAGAAATGCAGCCCAAATAAATGCTTCAGAGTTCAAGTAACAGACACATCTCAACATCAACAGTTCAGAGGAGACTGTGTGAATCAGGCCTTCATTGTCAAATTGCTGCAAAGAAACCACTACTAAAGGACACCAATAAAAATAAGAGACTTGCTTGGGCCAAGAAACACGAGCAATGGACATTAGACCGGTGGAGATTTGTGGAACTCCGCATGTGTATTTCCCAACGTAAAGCATGGAGGAGGAGGTGTTATGGTGTGGGGGTATAATTGATTTAGATTTGTTTAACCCTTTTTGGGGGGGATACTACATGATTCCATATGTGTTATTTCATCATTTTCATAATGTAGAAAATAGTACAAATAAAGAAAAACCCTTGAATGAGTAGTTGTTCTAAAATGTTTGACCGGTAGTGTATATACACTGTATATACAGTATATAAATAATCCAATTAACAAAGAGATGGCAGCTAGTGTAACTACACATTGTCATGAAAGGCCCACAAAACTGCCGGACGAAGAAGGATAAGGCACAATCAGAGTATTGTACATTTGCATTGCATTCATTTAGCACTCTAAGCCACAGTCCAGTAACAAGTCTAGGACCAAAAGGCTCCTTCACAGCTTCTACCCCCAAGCCATAAAACTGCTGAACAATTAATAAAATCGCCACCGGACCATTTACATTGACACCCCCCTACATGTACAGATTATCTTAACTAACGTGCACCCCCGCACACTGACTCGGTACCGGTGCCCCCTGTATATAACCTCGTTATTCTTAGTGTTATTTTTTATTATTACTTTTTATTTTAGTCTACTTGGTAAATATTTTCTTTACTCTTCTTGAACTGCACTGTTGGTTAAGGGCTTGTAAGTCAGCATTTCACGGTAAAGTCTACACTTGTTGTATTCGGCGCAGACAGAAACGAGCATCTGAAGGAAACGGCTTCGAGGTACTGTAGCAAGTGGGAGAAAACAATCACCGTGCTGAAAATAGAATCAAATCCAGAATTCAATCTCCACAACACAAACCTCAAGGTGCCTTAAAAGTTGGTAATACAATATATTGTGTTCCTATATGAGATAGTAATACACTCTTAGCTCAGTGATCCACTCTCCTGTTTCACATACAGTGGCACTACGACATGGCTTCAACAATTTGGAACTGTAATGTCCTTGAACATTCTATATAATGGAAAGCATCCATTCTCTGCTACCTCTCTCCTCACGTCTGCATGCCCCCCTCTGAATTCAAAGCACTGTGCCTTCCAATTCTCTCACTCTCTCCACCACAGGAACTAAATCACTCCATTTCATCTGCAAATTGAGCATTGACCACTTAAAGAGGTGCGAATGATGTATTGGTTTTCTCCACACACTGCATATAGATATCCCCTCCCCCTCCTCTCCTCTGAGTCTATCTATAGGACTTTGAAGGACGTGGAAGAATCGTGTGATCAAGGTAGTGGAAGTGTTAAACAGAGGTAGATTCTCTCTCTCTCTCTCTCTGTCCTCTAGGGTGGTGCTTGAGAGAGAGAGAGAATCTACCTCTGTTTAACCTTTCCACTACCTTGAGAGAGAGAGAGAGAGAGAGAGAGAGATGTTGTGTAAAGGAATGCGAGGAAGAATCTCGCTATGTTGTTAACCCTTTCACTTCATGTTGGTTTCTCAGGCTACTCTGTGGTGGGATTGAGATACAGATGATATTTCTATACTTCAATAAACCATGGTAGACAATTGTAGAGCCAAGCACAAAATAAACAGATATGGTGTTATCCTGAGTGCAACATCTTTAACATGTTTACTGTGACAATACTTCAATTTGGAAGCTGCATGTTTGTAATATGTCTGAAACTTTGGCAAGCTGAGTTATTGATTAACCCAGTGAACGGTTACAGGGTAGACCCCAGAGAGGCTGGTTAGGGTCGAGACTAGGAGCTCTGACTGTGGGAACAGATGAGGAGGATGACTTCATCACATGTGCTCTCTCTTCCTGGAGCCAGACTTTCCAGTGGGGGACAGGGAATAGCCAGATTATAGTGTGGCAGCTCTCTCACCCACTCACTCACTCAGAGATCAGCACTCAGCTAGTGGCTGAAACACAGGAGCAGTAACTAAAGTTCAAATCTGCCTCTCTGAGATTGACTGTACTCTGCAGTCAGGATGCTCCTGTCCTAGACACGTGTTTGCTCATAACGAGAGTTGATTCAGCAGGAACGTGTTTGGCACGGCAGAATGATCATCTGTGTATGGAACACAGAGAACTCTTAGTGCCCATCTATTAGGGGTACTTGAGTCACGCAGCATTACCATAATTACACCAAACATCACCCCGCTCTCTCTGTTCTGTACATCGTAATGTGGTCACACATACTAGTAGATGCTGAGTGGCCAGGCTTCTCCACACCAGGACTCAATTGTCTCAAGGGTGCTTCGGCCTAACATGTGTGTTTTGTATGAAAGGCACATTCAGTACATTCATATGACTATCTGAACATGTACATGTTGCCCCATTGTAAATAATGCAGAAATGTCAAATTATATTTTACTTGACGCTGTCACACGAACATTGATTGCACCTTTAGATGACAAAAAACAGCCGTTTCCAGCTTTTTGTTAACCAATAATGTCACTGGTGTAATTCCCTGCCTAAGCTGTAATAGCTTTGTCTGTTGAATTGACATCCGCAGCATTTATCTTTATCCATTGAATTCTTCACAGTGAATCTATCACCGGGGCTTTGTGCATTCTGCCATATAAATCCTGCCCTACTTTTGTGGATCAGATTTAGACAGAGACAGTACATGCTGAGTTGCATGAAAGTGCTTTAACTCGTTTCACCACTGACAAAGGCTGTGAGGAATATGGACTCACTCCAAGCATTGGGCCTGCCTCCATCCACTCCAACACTCCAACCATTTTTTGACGTAGTCCCTTTTTTCTCTCTCTCTCTATAAGCCCTGTATAATTCCACACACATTGTGAAAGGCAACATCGGCTGTGGTTGGAGTCTAACGTTCTAACCATTTATGGACTTGTCACACTATCACTAGTCCATCCTATTTTCGTGCAACAACACATTTGTGTAGCTTTTCAGACTGTTATTGAGGTGAAAGCTGATGATGATGACGATGAGTGTGTGTGTGTGTGTGTGTAATAAGGTGGCTTTAGAATCTCTCTCAAAACCACTGAAAGCTCCACAACCACAGTAGACGCCACTGGAGAGCACATTAGGCACACCCCTTTAGGCCTGTGGTTTGATCACGAAACACGCTCGTCTTCTAATGCAATCAGGTGTATGACCGCAATGATCTCTCACCCTTTTAAAAGCCACAGATCCTCGGCTTACACCGTGTACCAGTCGACACACAGGGTACTGTAACAGAGACAAGTCAATAAGTAGCCTATAATCGGGGGTTTCACCCCAGTGTAATACACGCTGCCTGATAATAGTTGAGGGATCGCGAGGCAAGTTAAAACTCAAAATATTTTTAACTTTGAAAAAACTTGTGTGTAGACTACACATTGACATTGTAGTAGACAGAAAACATCCTCCAGTTATTTGGAAAAACATTGTAGTGCTTCAGGCCTGAAGGTCCTGGCAGATAGAGGAAGGAAGTGTTTTGTTGAAAGGAGCTGCAGCCACACGGTCAGATAACCACTAACAGGGAGAGGCTAGGTGGGATTACTGGAGACAACAGTGAGTAGGGGCATAATTTGGTTTTTGGGCCATGCAGGGTAACTGCTGGGAGTTCCATGACAAGAAGTAATTGGAGAAACACACACACACACACACACACAGACACACACATACAGTTAATGAGAAGTAACGTGAGATCCCTACTGATAGATTAGATGCTGGCTCTGTTATTTTAAAAGAGATAGTTATAGGCTAAGTCTGAGTTCATACCTGCTTTGACATGGTAGTGGCTGGTGGTTATGTTTTTATTTATGACTGGCCAACTAGATCAGACTTCAGGACTAGAGCTTCTTAAAGGTGCCTTGTGGCTTGGACCAATTCTATAACTCAGTTTACAGATTGACTGGTGGTGGTTAGCAAACCTGATCCAGAAGCCCGCAGGCAGGTTTTAATTGCTGTGGTGATGGGTCACACTCAAGACTGTATGGGAGTCAGGCTGTTTGCATGCAATAGTACTTGCGTATTACAACAGAAAGGCATCTTACCTGCCATACACCCTAATCAGAATGCACAACCACTCATAACATCTCTGGAAAATATGGCACTGCTTTTTTCTCACTCTGAGACAGACTCACTCTGAGACAGAGTACCCACATGAAAGAATACTACAGTTTACTATAGAATATTACAGAACATACTATAGAATTCTATAGTAAACTGTAGAATACTATACTACACACTGTGTTATCCCTCAATCGTGTGTAGTACTTACTATAGAATGTTGTAGCATACTGTAGAATACTATAGTAAAAACACCGTAGCAAATAGTACAATGTCTGCAAAACACTACAGTCTGCAGAAACACTACACTTTAACTACAGAAAATACTACAGTATTGAATTAGCATTTTCCCTGCTCATTCCTCTCCTCATGTCGCAATTTGTGCATACCGTAAGTGAGAAATCTACATGCCAAGTGAAGACCATATGTTGTCTTCACTACATGTTATAGAAAAGAGCAGAATCTCTGAACTCTGTTCAGACCCCAGCCCGTCCTTCCTTCTTTCCTACCTACAGGTTATGAAAAATGAGATATTTAAAGATTTCTCGAGTAGGTTTCCTGAAGGAGAAAGCCTCCACTTCTATTTTTTTAATTGAACCTTTATTTAACTAGGGAAGTTAAAAAGGGAAACCCAGACGCGAACTACCCAGTGACGTGAGCCTACCAGACGAGCTAAATGCCTTTTATGCTCTCTTCGAGGAAAGCATTACTGAAGCATGCATGAGAGAACCAGCTGTTCTGGATTACTGTGTGATAACGCTCTCGGTAGACGATGTGAACAAAACCTTTAAACAGGTCAACATTCACAAAGCCGCTGGGCCAGACGGATTACCAGGACGTGTACTCAAAGCATGCGCGGACCAACTGTCAAGTGTCTTCACTGACATTTTCAACCTCTCCCTGACCGAGTCTGTAATAACTACATGTTTCAAGCAGACCACCTGCCTAAAGGATTACCGCCCCGTGGCACTCACGTCGGTAGCCATGAAGTGCTTTGAAAGGCTGGTCATGGCTCACATCAACAGCGTCCTCCCGGATATCCTAGATACACTCCAATTCGCATACCGCCCCAACAGATCCACAGATGACGCAATCTCAATCGAACTCCACACTGCCCTTTCTCACCTGGACAAAAGGAACACCTATGTGAGAATGCTGTTCATTGACTACAGCTCAGCATTCAACACCATAGTGCCCACGAAGCTCATCACTAACCTGAGGACTCTGGGACTAAACACCTCCCTCTGCAACTGGATCACCTAAGTTAGACGTTTTTTTCTGCTACCGCACGGCAAGCGGTGCCGGAGCGCCAAGTCTAAGACCAAAAGGCTCCTCAACAGTTTCTACCCCCAAGTCACTTGGGGGTAGTCACTTCACCCCCGCCTACATACAGTATACAGATTACATCAACTAGCCTGTACCCCCGCACACTGACTCGGTACCGGTGCCCCCTGTATATAACCTCGTTATTGTGTTACTTTTTAATATGACTTTTAATTTGAGTCTATTTGATAAATATTTTCTTCTTCTTGAACTGCGGTGTTGGTTAATTAAGGGCTTATATGTAAGCGTTTCAAGGTAAAGTCTACACTTGTTGTATTCGGCGCCTGTGACAAATAAAGTTAAGATCAAATTCTCGTTTACAATGACGGCCTACTCTGGCCAAATCCGGACGACGCTGTGCCAATTGTGCGCCTATGTCAAAGATAATAAAACAAAAACACTATAATACTACAGTAATCTCTGCAAAAAATCTTGAGTAAATAATACAGTATAGTATAGTCCACAAAAACACTACAATAATTACTTGAGTATATACTACAATTTTCTTTAACTACAGTATTTATACTATAGTGAACTGTAAATCCTACAGTATACTACAGTAAATATTACACTTTAGTACTTTAGTATGCAAAAACACTATAGGGAATAGTATTTATAATAATTTTTTTATGTGAGTAGGTGTCTGTAGGTCTACCTTCTATGCTAGGAACCATACCATACAGTGGTATAAATATTTTTGTATATATTTATTTTGTACTTTTATTTATCTAGGCAAGTCAGTTAAGAAAAAATTCTTATTTACAATGACGGCCTACCAAAAGATAAAAGGCCTCCTGCGGGGACGAGGGCCTGGGATTAAAATAAAATAAAAATTACAATATAAATATAGGACAAAACACACATCACAACAAGAGAGACAACACAACACTACATAAAGAGACAACATCATAGCAAGGCAGCAACACATGACAACACAGCATTGTAGCAACACAACATAGCAACACAACATGGTAGCAGCACAAAACTTGGTACAAATATGATTGGGCACAGACAACAGCACAAAGGGCAAGAAGGTAGAGACAACAATACATCACACAAAGCAGCCACAACTGTCAGTGAAAGTGTCCATGATTGAGTGTTTGAATGAAGAGATTGAGATAAAACTGTCCAGTTTGAGTGTTTGTTGCAGCTCGTTCCAGTCGCTAGCTGCAGTGAACTGAAAAGAGGAGCGAACCAGGGATGTGTGTACTTTGGGAAGCTTTAACAGAATGTGACTGGCAGAACTGGTGTTGTATGTGGAGGATGAGTGCTGCAGTATAGATCTCAGATAGTGGGGAGTGAGGCCTAAGTGGGTTTTATAAATAAGCATCAACCAGTGGGTCTTGCGACGGGTATACAGAGATGACCAGTTTACAGAGGAGAAGAGTGCAGTGATGAGTCCTATAAGGAGCATTGGTGGCAAATCTGATGGCCGAATGGTAAAGAACATTTAGCCGCTTGAGAGCACCCTTACTTCCCAATCTATAAATTATGTCTCCGTAATCTAGCATAGGAAGGATGGTCATCTGAATCAGGGTTTGCAGCTGGGGTGAAAGAGGAGCGATTACGATAGTGGAAACCAAGTCTAGATTTAACTTTAGCCTGCAGCTTTGATATGTGCTGAGAGAAGGACAGTGCACCATCTAGCCATACTCCCAAGTACTTGTATGAGGTGACTACCCCAAGCTCTAAACCCTCAGAGGTAGTAATAACACCTGTGGGAGAAGGAGCATTCTTCTTTCCAAACCACATGACCTTTGTTTTGGAGGTGTTCAGAACAAGGTTAAGGGTAGAGAAAGCTTGTTGGACACTAAGAAAGCTTTGTTGTAGAGGATTTAACACAAAATCCGGGGAGGGGCCAGCTGAGTATAATCTACATATATCTACAGCTGTATTATCTACATATAAATGGATGAGAGAGCTTCCTACTGCCTGAGCTATGTTGTTGATGTAAATTGAGAAGAGTGTGGGGCCTAGGATCATACCTTGGGGTACTCCCTTGGTGACAGGCAATGGCTAAGACAGCAGATTTTCTGACTTTATACACTCTTTGAGAGGGGTAGTTAGCAAACCAGCCCAAAGACCCCTCAGAGACACCAATACACCTTAGCTGGCCCACAAGAATAGAATGGTCTACCGTATCAAAAGCTTTGGCCAAGTCAATAAAAATAGCAGCACAATATCGCTTAGAATCAAGGGCAATGGTGACATCATTGAGGACCTTTAAGGTTGCAGTGACACATCCATAGCCTGAACGGGAAACCAGATTGCACACCCAAGAGAATACTATAGACATCAAGAAAGCCGGTCAGTTGATTATTGACACATTTTTCCAACAGTTTTGATAAACAGGGCAAAATAGAAATAGGCCTATAACAGTTGAGATCAGCTTGATCTCTCACTTTCAAGCAATGGGAACCTCCCCAGAAAGGAGAGATAGGCTTGGCGATGATAGGGGCAGCAACCTTAAAGAAGAAAGGGTCTGAACCATCTGACCCAGATGTTTTTTGGGGGTCAAGTTTAAGGAGCTCCTTTAGCACATCGGACTCAGTGACTGCCTGCAGGGAGAAACTTTGTAGCGGGGCAGAGGAAAAAGAGGGAGACGCATCGGGGATAGTCGCATTAGAAGGGGTGGAAGATTAGGAAATGTTGGACAGGCAAGGAGGCAATGGCTGAGTCAAATAGGAATCCTGACTTAATGAAGTGGTGATTAAAGAGCTCAGTCATGTGCTTCTTGTCAGTAACAACCACATCATCAACATTAAGGGACATGGGCAGCTGTGAGAAGGAGGGTTTATTCTCCAGATCTTTGACCATTTTCCAGAACTTCTTGGGGTTAGACCCACAGAGAGAGAACTAACTGCTCCTTAAAGTAACAAACTTTGGCCTTCTGGATAGCCTGAGTGCACGTATTTCTAATTTGTCTGAACGATAGCCAGTCAGCCTGAGTATGTGTGTGCCGAGCCTTTCGCCAAATGCAATTCTTGAGGTGGAGTAACTCTGCAAGATCACGGTCAAACCAGGGGCTGAACCTGTTTTCAATTTTGTTTATGTGGGTGTGTTTGTCTGCAATACCACTGAAAATCTCAAAAAAGAAGGTCCAAGCATCTTCGACAGAGGGGATCAAGCTGATTCTATATAATTTTACAGAGGCCAGTTCATGAAGGACAGCTTGCTCATTAAAGTTTTTTAGCAAGCATCTATGACAAATCAAGACAGATCATTTCACTGAGCAGCCATTACGAACACAGGCCGTAAAACAGTGATCACTAAGGTCATTACAGAAAACACCAGACTGACACCTATCAGGATTATTTGTGAGGATAACATTGAGGAGAGTAGCCTTTTCTGGGTGTTTGGAGTCATACTTTGTGGGATTTGTAATAATCTGAGAAAGATTTAGGGATTCCCATTGCTTTAGGACTTAAGTCAGGTGGTTTAGAATGTCCCAGTTTAAGTCACCAAGCAGGACAAATTCAGACTTAGTGTAAGGGGCCAGGAGAGAGTTTAGGGCAGGTAGGGTACAGGCCTGTGCTGATTGAGGATTATAGCACCCAGCAACAGTCAACAAAGAACTATTTAAAAGTTTAATGCTTAAAACCAGCAAATCAAATTGTTCAGAGACAGACTTGGTGGAGACAACCGTGCATGAAGGTGATCCTTGGTAAAAAGATTGCCACTCCCCCACCTTTGGAAGATCTGTCTTGCCGATAAAGGTTATAACCAGAAAGGTTAACATCAGTATTCAAAACACTCTTCCTTTACCACGTCTCAGTAATGACCAACACATCTGGATTGGAGCTGTGAACCCACACTTTCAATTGATCCATTTTAGGTGATAAGCTTCTAGTGTTAATTATGTATAGCTTTCCTGGAACTAGGTTAGTGGTAATCAGATGAATGGCATCTTGGCTGTTTTCTGAAAGTCATTCGGTGGAAAAATAAATCTGAGCTCAAATTACATCACAGGCCAGCCAGGGAACCATGGAGGCTTTTCTCCCATCATGCTTAGAAATCAATGTACTTTCTCCTCAGGTTCTTTAGAAAGTGAGTGGCTAACGAGGATGAGGACAGAATCCATTGTGAACACAATACAGAGGCCTGTACAAGATTACAAAATCGGCACCACACTGGAGAAAGGAATAATGGTGTGACAGTGGCAATGATTTTTCCTGTCATGTTCAAAATGTCCTTGTCCTCAAATTACATTTTTTTTCTAAAGTGAAGCTACACACATAACTGTAATTTCCAGAAGCCATTCAGAGATAGGTGTTTCATGCCTTACTAACTTCGAGCCAGATGTGCCCTTGCCAGGCATATAGACTCTCTAGTTCTCCTTCCTGTCTTCCTACTTCTACATCAACAGCCCAGGGAGGGAGAGATGCTGCTGCCATTACTCTAGTTTCCCAACCAGCAGCCTGCAGTCTGAGTGGCCCATCCCCATAATAGCCTATATGTAGCTTGGTCAACCCTGATGAAAAAAAAAAACATAAACCAGCCTTCAATTTTTTTTGCAATGGTGACCAGTCTTTGCTGTATTTTTGCTGGTGACCAACATAAATTGGTTACCCACAAAACCAGCATCAAGTCACCTTATGCTGACTTCCAAAGTGATATCTAATTTCCATTGGAATCCAGCCTGAGTGGCAATGTCCAACAATTGGAATGTTATCTTCACCCACAATCTGCATTCAGAATGACTGCCAGTGTAAAATAGATGAATGAGACTAGCTAAGCCATCTAAACTGGAAGAACCAATAAGTGCAATAAGTCCAACTAAACGATTGGATTAGTTTAGTCAAATGTATTTCATCTTTGTGTAGCATTAGATAAATTAATTGATTCATGAATCAATCAATGTACACGCAAAAACACAGATGTTGAAACAAACCATTCTAAATAATCAAACTGCGATAGGCCATGCTGGGAAATATGATAATGATGGGTGTGGTTTTGCAGACCAGCTTGACCAGGGATGCACAACTCCAGTCCTCAGGGGACCGGAGTGGTGTCACACCTTTCCCCATCCCTAGCTAACACAGCTGATTAAACTCATTTCATTCTAAACTGAAGATCATGATTAGTTCATTATTGGAACAAGGTGGATTAGTTGGGGCAAAAGTGTGACACCAATCAGGCCCCTGAGGACTGGAGTTTCACATCCCTGAGCTAGAGCATGCTGGACCAGCATACACAAAACAAACAAAAAAGGGGTTCTTTGTCAGGGAAAGTAAAGGAAACAACTACAAGTTACTGTTTTTTTAAAAGCTGAAATAAGGTCTTATTGCTGTAAAATGACAGTATGCTGCTGAATGCTGATTACTAGTCTATACCTCACTTGGGATTTGAACCCAAAACCGCCTGCATACGAATGAAAATAATTTCCTGCTACACCACCAAATCTGTGGCATGACAGAGATTGATCACAGATTTAATGGCAAAAATAAATGTATGTTCTCTGCTAAAAGTTGGCCTGAATCAATTAAATCATTTTCTGATTATCTGACAACACCAACATAAAAAATAGCAGTGCTCAGGGACATTTGATGCAAAGTGTGCATAGATGCTTTGGGGATTTGAACTTGCAAGCTTTTAGGTGGAAGGACATAAATGTGTTAGCAGTGTCACCAGGTACTTTCAAAATTAGGGTACAGTTAGGGTACAGTGTTGTTCCCTGTGGTTCAAAAAGTTCAAAGGTACACATACGGTAGGAACACATAGGAACTCATGGAACTGGTCAGTTCCTTTTAGGGTACATGTGTGGATAATCTAGTATAATGGTAAAAAAATTCTACCCAATACTTTTAATAAAAGGTACAATCATCTGCTTTGAAATTTAGGTGGGGGCAATGAACCAGTGGGGCTCATTATCATATTTGGGGGTGTAATCTAATATATGTGTATATGTGCCAACTGTCAGTGGAAGTGTTGTACCAGTTTAAGTGGTTGATGGTTGTTGTCAGAAGTTAAGCACCTCTTTTAACACTGTCAGTTCTGCAATTGTTGTAAAAGCATATGATATTTAAGAGCGTCCTTTGCATTTCACCGTAACCTAATGGGAGTGTGTTGCCTGGAAATTGCTCTAATGTTGTATTACTACATGGCAACCAGCTGACAGTAAGTTATTGAAAATTAAACAGGAATTTCCCAGTGACCAACAGCCATTAGGTTACTGGAAAATGCACAATAGACGGTAATTTACCGTCAAATTACAGATCATCTTTAACAGTGTGTGCCTAAAGCATATCTGAAATATCCTAACCTAACCTGGTATTGGTTCTATCTGGAACCAGAGGGTTCTTCAAAAGGGTTCCCTTACAGGGACAAATGACAGAATGCCTATTGGTTCTAAACTTTTATTTTTTTTTATCATACCCACAGATCCAGTGGCATAACATTCAGGTTGCTAGCAACCGAGAGGTTGTGAATTAAATTTCCAAGTGATGAGAATTTTTATGTGATTGTTCAAAAGACCAACTGGTTGAAAAAATATCAGAATTGGGCTGCCTGCATAATCACAGTGGCTCCCTCTCTCTCCAGAAGAAACAGAGCTAGACCAGTGGCTCCCGCTCTCTCCAGAAGAAACAGAGCTAGACCAGTGGCTCCCGCTCTCTCCAGAAGAAACAGAGCTAGGCCAGTGGCATCCCTCTCTCTCCAGAAGAAACAGAGCTAGACCAGTGGCTCCCTCTCTCTCCAGAAGAAACAGAGCTAGACCAGTGGCTCCCTCTCTCTCCAGAAGAAACAGAGCTAGACCAGTGGCATCCCTCTCTCTCCAGAAGAAACAGAGCTAGACCAGTGGCTCCCTCTCTCTCCAGAAGAAACAGAGCTAGACCAGTGGCATCCCTCTTTCTCCAGAAGAAAGAGCTAGACCAGTGGCTCCCGCTCTCTCCAGAAGAAACAGAGCTAGACCAGTGGCATCCCTCTCTCTCCAGAAGAAACAGAGCTAGACCAGTGGCTCCCTCTCTCTCCAGAAGAAACAGAGCTAGACCAGTGGCATCCCTCTCTCTCCAGAAGAAACAGAGCTAGACCAGTGGCTCCCGCTCTCTCCAGAAGAAACAGAGCTAGACCAGTGGCATCCCTCTCTCTCCAGAAGCAACAGCGCTAGACCAGTGGCATCCCAGGGGATGTACCCGCCCTTCCACTCCACTCGAGAGAACCCTCCACTAACGGAGAGCTGTCAGACAGGAAGTGCTATTTCACTTTGGTTGT
Organism: Oncorhynchus kisutch; assembly: GCF_002021735.2. Classification (NCBI taxonomy): domain Eukaryota; kingdom Metazoa; phylum Chordata; class Actinopteri; order Salmoniformes; family Salmonidae; genus Oncorhynchus; species Oncorhynchus kisutch. Next base: position 41,751,601 of record NC_034189.2, read on the forward strand.
GTACTAAAAGTCACCCTATTCCCTACACAGTGCACTACCTTTGATTAGGGGCTAGAGGGCTCTGGTCAAAAGTGGTGCACTATGTAAGGAGTGGGTTTCCATTTGGAACTTACCTGTCTGCCTCTGTCAATGGCAGCTCTTCAAATGCAGTGTTAACACACTTTCCCAAACCTCCTGCTTTCATTAATGCTGTCCTCTGTCTCCACTGACACAGTCCGACAGCTGGGTGAGCAAAGTTAGTTTAATAGAGAAGTGCTTTGTGTCAGGACGCACACTCTGGAATGGCTTGGGTGCCCAGGGAAAGACTTACTCCATTATAAGTACTTTAGAAGAATCATGAAGTAAGTTTTCCATACACAAAGGGATGTGTGTGTGACTGTTGTGTGAAGAAATGTACTAGCAGTGGTGTAAAGTACTTAAGTAAAAAATACTTTAAAGTACTATTAAAGTTGTTTTTTGGGGGTATCTGCACTTAACTTTATTTTTGACTACTTTACTTCACTCCATCCCTAGAGACAATTATGCCATTTTTACTCCATTCATTTTCCCTGACACCCAAAAATTATTGTTACATTTTGAATGCTTAGCAGGACAGGAAATGGTCCAATTCACGCACTTATCAAGAAAAGAACATCACTTGTCATTCCTACTGCCTCTGATCTGGCAGACTCACTAAACAACACATGTTCATTTGTAAATGATGTCTGAGTGTTGGTGTGCCTCTGGCTATCCGTAAATAAATAAAAAACAAGAAAATAGTGCCATCTGGTTTTCTTAATATAAGGAATTTGAAATAATTTATACTTTTACTTTTATACTTAATTATTTTTAAGCAATTACATTTACTTTTGATACTTAAGTATATTTAAAACCAAATACTTTTAGACTTTTACTCAAGTAGCATTTTACTAGGTGACTTTCACTTTTTTTACTTGATTTTCTATGAAGGTATCTTTACTTTTACTCAAGTATGACAATGGGCAATTTCTTTACCATTGTTTTTGGCTTGTCACCAAAAACACTCAAACTTTTACAGATGCACAATCGAGAGCATCCTGTCGGGCTGTATCACCGCCTGGTACGGCAATTGCTCTGCCCACAACCGTAAGCCTCTCCAGAGGGTAGTGAGGTCTGCACAACGCATCACCGGGGGCAAACTACCTGCCCTCCAAGACACCTACACCATCCGATGTCACAGGAAGGCCAAAAAGATCATCAAGGACGACAACAACCCGAGCCACTGCCTGTTCACCTCGCTATCATCCAGAAGGCGAGGTCAGTACAGGTGCATCAAAGCTGGGACCGAGAGACTGAAAAACAGCTTCTATCTCAAGGCCATCAGACTGTTAAACAGCCGTCACTAACATTGAGTGGCTGCGGCCAACATACAGACTCAATCTCTAGCCACTTTAATAATTCATAATTGGATGTAATAAATGTATCACTAGTCACTTAAACAATGCAACTTTATATAATGTACTCTATACCATCTACTGCATCTTTCCAATGCAGTTCAGCCATCGCTCATCCATATATTTACATGTACATATTCTTAATCATTCCTTTACACTTGTGTGTATAAGGTTGTTGTTGTGAAATTGTTAGATTACTTGTTAGATATTACTGCACGGTCTGAACTAGAAGCACAAGCATTTCGCAACACTTGCATTAACATCTGCTAACCATGTGTATGTGACCAATAAAATTTCATTTGTGTACTAGTTTCATATCCACATTGTATGTGCTGTCTTCTACCATTGCGGCTCCAAGTGGCAAGGAGAGGTAGTGCCACGAGTTACTGAGCGCAAGAGAGCGATAATAAACTTTTGTTTGTCTACTACACTTGCTTTGGCAATGTTAACAGATGTTTCCCATGCCAATAAAGACATTGAATAGAGAGATAGAGAGAGATTGAAGGTTGGGAAGGAATACGTTGAGAGGGATCATGATGGCACAGGGCAATTTAAAGCTGGAATCAGTAATGGTAAAACTGTTACGTCAGTTCGCGATATTACAACATAAACATTACTTCAAACAGCGACCCCCCCCCCCCCCCCCCTCGGAAATCATTGCACATAATTACATGCGCATTAGAACAGTACAGTAGCCTATGTATTGCGATTTTTTTTATTACCATGATGCTATTCGGCTCGGTCTTATAAACGAAACAAAAACAATAATACATGTGCAGAGGCGAACGGTGTTTATATTCCCTTCACACCCTAGTTGAAGACTCCAGCCAATAGGACAGGCTTTGGATAGATGGGATGCCGCAAATGTCAGAAGTGACAAGTTAAAAGAACTTGCTGATCTAGTAAAAATGGAAAAAATAATAATCTCCCTGACGAACTCAAACATGCAACTTTTGACATCTCTTTTCCATTAGCTGCATCATTTCTAGACATGACCCAGAGGACAGTCATTGAGGAGTGTTGCTAGTGTGGCATATTCCATTGGTGGCCTGAAGATATTTTATTTCTGTGTCTCTCCTGCACTGCCGAAATTATGCAATCTGGACATTACCCAGTCCTATGCTCTGAGTCCAGACACACTTTGGTGAGTCACTGGATTGCTTGTCCAACATGATTGTTTTCAGGTGATTTTGAAGTCGGTACAATTCTTCAACCAATGCGATTTTAGCTAGCTAGATAAGCTAGCAAACGTTGCCAATAATAAAAGTTAGCTAGCTTGCTTAACATTGACAATATGGTCAAACTAGCTACATTATCCACATTGATAAATCATTTTGTGATTGTCAAAAACTGATTTGTTGTCATCTTTAGGTTGAAAAGATGAAAGGTACAGAGATTTTTTGTCTTAAAGGGGCAGTGTTACATTTTGAGACCGGCTTGAATAAGCTAAGTAGACAACAAGTAGCCTAAGGGTAGCATCATTTGTCTGACTCTCTGTAATAATGGTATGGGAATAATGATGCATTTTATTTGGAAAGTGGTTTCTTGCATCAAACAGCACAACATTTTTAAGTCACCTTGTCTGAAGGACAAGTGGAGAAACAGGTTAATGTCAAGACCTGCATGTTTTTTTTCAATCGTCTAATGGAATATAGGCCTACATTGAACACCACACATTGTCTGCTACTGTAGGCTGAATGATCGACCAGCTATTTCTGTGTTAAAATGTTATGGGATGTATTTTCTCTGTTGTTTTTGATGGTAGACCACTATGGTAGGCCTACATTACAATCAAATAGCCACAGTAGCCTACTTGACCGCTGTTAAAACTATAACTTAAAGTGGATACAGCCTCAGTGTTCACAGTAAACTCAGAATTTTCACAACGTTCAAGTTTACACTAGGCAGACTGAACCCCCCCCCCCAAAAAAATGGAGGGAACAATGGCTACACTTCATGTATGCAACTCAGAAATCAAGCGTTGCTTTTCAATGATCAATGAGACAAGACAAATATACTCTAAAATGGCAGCGTAGCTTATACATTGTTGAATTACTTAATGGAGCAAAAATAAAAAATAAATTAATGGAGCATTTTCTCAATTCAAATGTTTTACCTGCAACTAGCGATGGGAGTTTAGAAGACACTGGTTGCTTCCAAGTCGAGAATGAAGAAAGCATCGCCATGTAAATGTCGGTCAAAAATCTGCTGCTTGTGGCTAAATAGCACCATGTTGTCAATGGCCAATGATGAGAGTAATTTTATTCCATCAGCTAATGCACTTTACTAGTGCCGTCTCCGACACACAGTTGCCGGCCCGCAGCTGGCAGCAGTTTGTGGTCCGTCTGCGCCACAGCCCTTCAACTGCAGGCCACTGTTAATCAAGCTATCTTCCTCCTGATATTTGACTGGAATTGCCCTGGTCTGATCAGGGTTTGGGGTGTAACATTCTAAATCTACAATCCATACCGGTTTCATATAGCGAAATCAATGAACACGTCTCAAATGTAGTGAATATCAATCATGATTATCATCACAAATTTAGTCAATATTAATCATTTTAATTGTAAATAGAATAAACCATACAACCTCTGAAGACAAAGTCGCTCGCTGTACTACCCTTGCATTTTTTTTAAATGGACCATTGGTGGTGTTTATACCAGTATTGAGCCATACCGTTTCCATTATAATCAGTCAAGTCAGATTGCGACTGCTGGTAAAATGATTGCTCATTATATACACTTCAAAAACTGTTTGGGTCAATCGACAACAGTACAGGTAAGATGCCAATTCCTGAACGTATCCTATCCTAGACCCTATGAGCTTAGGCGTTGATGGACTATCTGACATATCTCATATGTGTGTAAATACTGGTGTTGCAAAAACCAACTAATCAGCATTTCAGTTCTAACTTACCCTTTCTCCTTCCCTTCAGATTTCCAGCAGGTCATTGTCTCTGAAGAGGAGTTTCCCCTCGAGCAGCAGCATTATAAGCAGGAGTGGAGCCCCAGTCTGGGGAAAGATGACTGGAACCCCATACAGATTAAAGAGGAACAGGGGGAATTCAGTATCATCCAGGAGGAGGAAGACTCTGTATTCACTCCTACCTGGGTGAAAAGTGACTATGATCAGTACTCAACTCAGTCCTCACAAACCCAAAGTGAAGAATACAAAGACAGAATGGCCTCAACTGAACAGATCAAAACAGAACCTAAGGAAGAGGACTCCTCATAGCCAACCAATGACTCTCGGCCCCTGCGCAAATCAAAGAGGACGCTTTTGCAGACAGAAAAAGGACAAGGCTTCATTATCTGCTCTAACTGTAGAAACTCCATGGCTCTGAAATCACCAGTGCAAAGGAGTCACATATAAGAGAAACCATATCACTGTCAGTATTGTAGCAGGCGTTTTCCAAAGACAATAAATCATATTTTGCACATGAGGAGAAATAATTTTGCTGGAGTGATCGTGGTGAATGTTTCACTTAGATTGGAATACTGAATTCTCATAGGATCATGATACACTCATGAGAGAATCGACATCGCTGTGGTGAATGTGGCAAATGTTTTTTCTCTCCCCAAGCTGGATATCTAAACTATCACATGTTTCTTTCCTGAATAGTCATAGGAGGATTCACACAGGGGAGAAATCATATCGCTGACAGGTCTGTGGCAAATGTTTTGCTCAGGTTAGTTCTCTGAAGTATCACAATATGATTCACACAGGGGGGGGAATCTTATGTAGCACTGGAGGTAATCACGTGATAAATAGAAATATAGTTTCTTTCACTCCATACATACTCCTCACCATCATCGCCTGCATTGTGGAAAGCATTATTTGTCAACCAATGATTAGAGTGTTTTTGTTTGACCCACACGAGTGGGATGAAAGACGTGACTGAAACGGAAGGCAGCTTTGCTGCGATTCATATGTATACAGTAGATGTGAACAAATTAATGTGTTATTTGAAGCCCCCTCTCCTCAATTGATGATAGTGTACACACGTTCAGTATATTTACAGTTTGAGTGTGTGACATGGGGGTTTGGAGACATGTTTATTTCAACATTACAAAGAAAAGCTTTTACCAACAATGGAAACACTGCCATGTTACACTGAGCCTTGCTGTTGGAAACCACATCAGTGTCTGACTTTCTGACATTCGGAAAGTATTCAGACCCCTTGACTTTTTCCACATTGTTACGTTACAGCCTTATTCTAAAATGTATATATAAAAATAATCATTAAAACATAAAAAAAAAGGTTTTTAGAAATGTTTGCAGATTTAAAATATTTAAAGAATACTTTATGTACATACGTATTTAGATCCTTTGCTATAGGTTCAAAATGTAGCTCAGGTTCATCCTGTTTCCATTGATCATCCTTGAGATGTTTCTACAACTTGATTGGACTCCACCTGTGGTAAATTCAATTCATTGAACATGATTTGGAAATGAACAGACCTGTCTATATAAAAGTTTCACAGTTGACAGTGCATGTCAGAGCATAAACCAAGCCATGAGGTCGAAGGAATTGTCCGTAGAGCCCCGAGACAGGATTGTGTCGTGGCACAGATCTGGGGAAGGGTACCAAAACATGCAGCATTGAAAGTCCCCAAGAACATAGTGGCCTCCATCATTCTTAAAATGGAAGAAGTTTGGAACTACCAAGACTCTTCCTAGAGCTGGCCGACCAGCCAAACTGAGCAATCGGGGGAGAAGGGCCTTGGTCAGGAAGGTGACCAAGAACCCAATGGTCACTCTGACATAGCTCCATAGATCCTCTGTGGAGATGGGAGAACTTTCCAGAAGGACAACCATCTCTGCAGCACTCCACCAATCATGTCTTTATGGTAGTGGCCAGACAGAAGCCACTCCTCAGTAAAAGCACATGACAGCCCGCTTGGAGTTTGCCAAAAAGGCACCTAAAGGACTCAGTCCATGAGAAACAAGATTCTCTGGTCTGATGAAACCAAGATTGAACTCTTTGGCCTGAATGCCAAGCATCACGTCTGAAAGAAACCTGGGACCATCCTTACGGTGATGCATGGTAGTGGCAGCATCATGCAGTGGGGATGTTTTTCAGCGGCAGGGACTGGGAGACTAGTCAGGATCGAGGGAAAGATGAACGGTGCAAAGTACAGAGAGATCATTGATGAAAACCTGCTCCAGAGCGCTCAGGACCTCAGACTGGGGCAAAGGTTCACCTTCCAACAGGACAATGACCATAAGCACATAGCCAAGACAATGCAGGAGTGGCTTCGGGACAAGTCTCAATGTCCTTGAGTGACCAAGCCAGAGCCCGGACTTGAACCAGATCGAACATCTCTGGAGAGACCTGAAAATAGCTGTGTAGCAACTCTCCCCATCCAACCTGACAGCTTGAGAGGATCTTCAAAGAATGGGGGGAAACTCTCCAAATACAGGTGTGCCAAGCTTGTAGCGTCATACCCAATTAGACTCTAGGCTGTAATCGCTGCCAAAGGTGCTTCAACAAAGTACTGAGTAAAGGGTCTGAATACTTATGTAAATGTGAAATGTTTTTATTTATTTTTAATACATTTGACAAAAAAATCTAAAATCTTGTTTTTGCTTTGTCATTATGGGATAGTGTGTAGATTGAAGAGAATGAGAAAAAAAAACGATTTAATCCATTTTAGAATAAGGCTGAAACGTAACTAAATGTGAAATAAGTACAAGGGGTCTGTATAGTTTCCAAATGCACATGGAACAATATGATATTTGGTGATTTGCGTATACTTCGTATTTAGAAACATAAATCATGTTTTTTTCCCCCATTTTGTTAAAACCCAAGTATAGCCTCCCCTCCGCTGAGTGAAGTCCGTTTCTTTTTTGTCCTGCCCAATGTAACCAAGTAGGCTAGTCAAGACCTCCGATAAAGTGTTTCGCTCATGAGACCGCTGGGAAAATCAATCTTACGTCACCAAAGCGTTATTAAAATATCTAATTTCAGAGGAGCAAAACAGTGAGCTGGCATTCCCGTTTTAGCTATGTATTGTACAGGCCTACATTATTTTAGCCATGCTTTGGACTTGCATGAGAACGCCTATATGATCTATTCCATGCCCATCGTGAAACTAGAGATGTGAACCTCGTGTTTAGAAGGTATTTTCCTGCAACAATTGTTTATTTCCGTTTAATATTTTTAAAGCCCAAGCCCTCCGTAGGCTACCCTTACCATAGGCCTACTATAACGAAGGCTGGTTCAACAGCAACATGCGTCACGTCTTTTTTTTATGCTGCCGATTTTATGATATCATTACATTTTACATGTATTTATTGTTGTTTAAAAAAAAATATTTATTAAAAACAAAGTAAACAAAATACAAGCAAACTTGTTAGAATGATTAAACTTCTGGAGAAGTGTGAATGCGATCTGTAAGATGTTTCCAATTTGTACAGTGCCAGTCAAAAGTTTGGACACCTACTTGTTAGCAGTTGATGTTACTCTTCAATAACACAGACCCCAAAGCAAATCAGGGGGAGGGAGGAAAAATAGGTTTATTCAAAGAGAACTAATCATGGTTGTTATGCTGAGAAGTAGATGATCATTCTTCCCTGTCCTCAGTGATTCTCTCCACAGAACAAAAGGGACAGGATGTCATTTATAACCCCCAACCCTAGTCTGTGGTTGACCAAATAGAATTCCTTGCAGTAAAATTGTGCCAATGGCCAAATAACAAGTATCCTGTTTCAGGCTCAATGTATAGATAATTCAGACCAATGAGATCTTGCCACATGTAGCTATGAGTCCAGGACTAAAACCCCACAGATTCTAACCAGATGTTGAACTGAAAAACAACTATTTCCATTGATCGTTAATTCCCTATTGACCTCTAGTCCTCTGCATTGTGTATCATCTTAAAATAGTCTTGTATACTCATTCAAGGGTTTTTCTTTATTTGTACTATTTTCTACATTGTAGAATAATAGTGAAGACATCAAAACTATGAAACAACACATATGGAATCACATAGTAACCAAAATAGTGTTAAACAATTCAAATTAGGCACCCTTTGCTTTGATGACTACTTTGCACACTCTTGGCATTCTCTCAACTAGGAATGATTTTCCAACAGTCTTGGAGTTCCCACATAAGCCCAAACCAGATGGGATGGCGTATCCATGCAGGGAAAGCGTGCCTTGAACTCTAAATAAATCACATACAGTGTCACCAGAAAAGCACCCCCACACCATCACACCTCCTCCATGCTTCACGGTGGGAACCACACATGTCGAGATCATCCGTTCACCTACTCTGCGTCTCACAAAGACAGCAGTTGGAACCAAAAATCGCAAATTTGGTTTCATCAGACCAAAGGACAGATTTCCACCGATCTAATGTCCATTGCTCATGTTTCAGGCAAGTCTCTTCTTATTGGTGTCTATTAGTAGTGGTTTCTTTGCAGCATTTCAACCATGAAAGCCTGATTTATGCAGTCTCCTCTGAACAGTTGATGTTGAGATGTGTCTGTTACTTGAACTCTGTGAAGCATTTATTTGGGCTGCAATTTCAGAGGCTGGTTACTCTCATGAACTTATCACCTGCAGCAGAGGTAACTCTGGATCTTCCTTCCCTGTGGCGGTCCTCATGAGAGACGGTTTCATAATAGCGCTTGATAGTTTTTGCGACTGCACTTGAAGAAACTTTCAAAGTTCTTGACATTTTCTGCATTGACTTACCTTCATGCCTTTAAGTAATGATGGACTGTCATTTCTCTTTGCTTATTTGAGCTGTTCTTGCCATAATATGGACTTGGTCTTTTACCAAATAGGGCTATCTTCTGTATTCCACCCCTACCTTGTCACAACACAACTGATTGGCTCAAACGCATTAAGGAAAGAAATTCCACAAATTCACTTTTAACGAGGCACACCTGGTAATTGAAATGCATTCCAGGAGACTACCTCATGAAGCTGGTTGAGAGAATGCCAAGATTGTGCAAAGCTGTCATCAAGGCAAAGGGTGGGTACTTTGAAGAAACTCACATTTTTTTATCTGTTTATCACTTTTTTGGTTACTACATGATTCCATGTGTTATTTCATAGTTTTGATGTCTTCAATATTATTCCACAATGTAGAAAATAGTAAAAAAATAAAGCAAAACCCTGGAATGAGTAGGTGTCTAAACTTTTGACTGGTACTGTGTATAAAACATTATATTTGGAAGCAGTAAAATGGTGAATGGACAAGCTCCCTTTATATTAGATCTTTGTCCAGCTACTGTGAAAAGTGTATGTATGTAAAACTCTCCATAGTCAGCTTTGTTTTAATATTATATGCCCACAGGAAGCAATTATGGTGCCTGTAAAGTATATTTACACAGCCTATTTAAAACAATTTGTTATGTTTCAAATTATTCGCTCTCATTAGCCCCATAGGACGTTTTACAAAAGTACATCTATCACACATCTAGAGCATGTATTATGCAGAGTTTACTTTCCTTTCTGTGACCAAACCCTGACTTTAAAATTTCCATCTTCTGATGCAGATTAGTGTTTTTTCCATCATGTATCTTATTCTGGAGGCAGCTCTGCAGAGTGGTCACTAGCTGGCACAGGCACAAAGTCATAAAATCTGATTTTAAAGCTAACCTTACATTTTTGTTTTCATACATTTTTACAATATAGCCAATTCTGACTTTGCAGCTGGCCCATCTAGAGGAAATTGCTCAGTTCTGCCTCAAGGACAATTGTAATCCAAATAAATGTCAACAGAAGAGCTCTCCCAATTGTATTTCTGTTTTAGTCCTGTTCTCTTTCTTTGTGGACTTTATTCATATGTTTCAGCAGCTGAACCTTGCGACTAGAAGTCGACCGATTAATCGGAATGGCCGATTAATTAGGGCCGATTTCAAGTTTTCATAACAATCGGAAATCGGTGTTTTTGGACACGCGAACTAATTTGCCAGAATTTTACGTAATTATGACATAACATTGAAGGTTGTGCAAAGTAACAGGTATATTTAGACTTATGGATGCCACCCGTTAGATAAAATATGGAACGGTTCCGTATTTTACTGAAAGAATAAATGTCTTGTTTTCGAGATGATAGTTTCCAGATTCGGCCATAATAATGACCTAAGGCTCGTATTTCTGTGTGTTATTATGTTATAACTAAGTCTATGATTTGATAAAGCAGTCTGACTGAGCGATGGTAGGCAGCAGCAGGCTCGGAAGCATTAATTCAAACAGCACTTTCGTGCGTTTTACCAGCAGCTGTTTATGACTTCAAGCCTATCAACTCCCGAGATTAGGCTGCTGTAACCAATGTGAAATGGCTAGCTAGTTAGCGGGGTGCTCGCTAATAGCGTTTCAAACATCACTCGCTCTGAGACTTGGAGTAGTTATTCCCCTTGCTCTGCATGGGTAACGCTGCTTTGAGGATGGCTGTTGTCGTTGTGTTCCTGGTTCGAGCCCAGGTAGGGGCGAGGAGAGGGACGGAAGCTATACTGTTACACTGGCATTACTAAAGTGCCTGTAAGAACATCCAATAGTCAAAGGTTAATGAAATACAAATGGTATAGAGAGAAATAGTCCTATAATTCCTATAATAACTACAACCTAAAACGTCTTACCTGGGAATATTGAAGACTCATGTTAAAAGGAAGCACCAGCTTTCATATATGTTCTCATGTTCTGAGCAAGGAACTTAAACGTTAGCTTTCTTACATGGCACATATTGCACTTTTACTTTGTTTTTGCATCATTTAAACCAAATTGAACATGCTTCCTTATTTATTTGAGGCTAAATTGATTTTATTGATCTATTATATTAAGTGAAAATAAGTGTTCATTCAGTATTGTTGTAATTGTCATTATTACAAATAAATGTTAAAAAATAAAATATATATATTTTTTTAAATGGTTATTTTAAATCGGCAACAGCTTTTTTTGGTCCTCCAATTATCGGTATCGGCGTTGAAAAATCATAATCGGCCGACCTCTACTTACGACGGAATCCTAGCCTGAGCAGCAGTCAGTTTGTGCATGGTTAGGTTCCCCTTGACACTAAAGCTTTTCCCACAGCTAAATGGTTTCTCTCTTGTGTGAATCAGTATGAGTCCGTTTGTGCACGTTCAGGTGCCCCTTCTGATAGAAGCTTTTCCCACAGTCACCACAACTAAAGGGTTTCTCTCCTGTGTGAGTAAATTTGTGTTTCTTTAGGGAGTCCTTCAAATTAAAACTTTTCCCACAGTCATCACAGCTAAATGGTTTCTCTCCTGTGTGAGTCAGTTTATGCATGTTTAGGGGCTGCTTGCGATTGAAACTCTTCCCACAGTCACCACAGCTAAATGGTTTCTCTCCTGTGTGAGTCAGTTTATGCATGGTTAGGTGTCCCTTCTGTTTGAAGCTCTTCCCACAGTCACCACAGCTAAATGGTTTCTCTCCTGTGTGAGTCCGAACATGTTCGGTTAGGTTCCTCTTGAGACTGAAGCTTTTCCCACAGTCACCACAACTAAATGATTTCTCCCCTGTGTGAGTCAGTATATGTTGGGTTAGATTCCCCTTGCGATTAAAGCTCTTCCCACAGTCACCACAGCTAAATCTTTTCTCTCCTGTGTGAATCATGTGCTTGGACAGATCTCCTTCTAGTTTGAATGTCTTTCCAAAATAGGGGCAGGTGCTGGTTTTCCCATCGTGACACAGTCTGACATGGGCCTTCAGTTTACAGGTAGATCCGTATAAATTTTTGCAGAATTGGCATTCACGGGGTTGCTTCTTGGCAAGAGTCACATGCATCTGCAGGTCAGCTTTTAGAGCAAATGTTTCACCACAGTCACAGCAGCGGAGAGTTTTTATAGCTGTGTTGCTGGGTTTGGATCTGTGTTTCTTAAATGGTGGGTTGTGAGTCAATGGTAGGCTGGGATCTAATGTTGGGCTGCTGTCGAGTCCTATTGGGTCACTGCTTTCGGCTGTGCTGTAGCTGGATGCATTGTTTTGATTATTTGGAGGGTCACATGGAATGTTGAGAGCCTTTAGCTGAGTCACAGTACCAAAAGGTGTGAGATTCACTTGTTTCGGGTCACACTCTTGGTTCTCCAAAGTCTGGATTTGAGGAGTCAAGGGGTCCACCTGATCACATTTACTTGTCACACAGGCAGGAGTGAAAGTGGCATTTTTGGTATCAAAGAGCTCTTGAAGCCGTTCTTCCTCCTGACTGATTTGCTCCTCTTCCTCTTTAATCTGTGTGGCTTCAGTGTTCTCCTGTCCCAGACTGAAGCTCCACTCCCGCTCACAATGCTGATGCTCAGGGAGAACCTCTTCAGAGACAGCGAGAGAGAGCTGCAAGGAATCTGGAGGGAATGAGAAGGGGGGGGGGGGCTAAGGTTATCTAGTCTTTAGACATCAGGGTTACAGTGAATTTGAATTGAAAGGAGCAATCTGCAGTTCCAACAATAACAAAGCAGGTACCCCGCCACTGTTTTGGTAAAGGGATGAGGCTTGCTAAATGGAACCACTCTCAAATTCGAAGACAGAGCTATGGGTGTTAGGACTGACCAGTTATAATATCTAAATGACAGTTTTAAACATGTTGAGGCTATAAAGTGTTTGTTTACAATTACATTGTTTAGAAACACTGTAATAAAACAAGCTTATATATTTGGGGTTCTGTTGGGATACAAGACATCCAGAAATTATATTCAAGAATCCATAGGTATATTATTCATTTTAAAAAGTTATGTACCAATTGCAGATTGACCCTTTAGGTCAGTAAATTCAAGAGGTAAATTGAAATTCCAATTCAAATGATCGAAAATCTAGAATCTATTTCCAATTACTTCTCGATAAACCAAAGAGAAAGCGATTTATTTCAAAAGTTTGTCCATTTATATTTATTTATTATAAATTCAAATCACTTCCAGGTTGTGACAGTCAGTTTTTCTCCATGCTAGTAAACCACCACCTCTAGAGGTAAACATGTTAAATGATTAAATAGTTACTCTTATGCCTGTGTTTTATAGACTGTTTTAACACTATTTTTTATCTATAGCACCAGTTTCCATGGCAAATTTTTTTTTTTTAAACACGAAGCAGACAAAATACTTTGGTCCTTTAATAACCTGTTGTATGTAAAATATTGTGTGCTATTGCTTGGAAAATACAGAAATGTGAATCTGGATGAAAATATAATGATGCGTTTGTTTCTAACATGTTGTTTACATTAGGTCGGTTTTCATGGTTCTTGCCAAGACACTAACGAGAAAAGAAAATTGTCACGCCACCTATAGCACCACCCTCAGGTACTTCATAATCTTCTCTCGGGTTGTATCATATACTATTGTTGTTGTAATACCTCTACGTTCATCAATTTGACTTTGTTTTTCAAATACAAGTAGCTGAAAACCCTATCTGCTGTGCCCACTGCGGGAGCGTGATCCACCTGCAAGCTCCCCTCAGGAGCGTGTCGGAGGTGCCATGTGTTGTGCTGCGACTTCTGCCAGCACTGCACCCACTGCTGTTGTGTGCTGTGAGACCCAGAGGGGGTGGTGGAGCTGGACTTTTAATGCGATAGGTGTGACAATATAGGAATGGAGGTCGAGATTTAGTTGTTGTTTTGTTTGCTTTTATGTATATATTTATGAATCTAATATCTATATATTTATTCATCCCATGTCGTGTTTTTCCTTCACTGAGATTGATTACAAGTGTATCACTGCAACACCAACAGTGTTTCTGTTCATGTCAGTGCACATCACTGAAATTAATGTTTTATTTCATGTCTGTTATTCATATTCCTATATATATTTTAGCATTAAACTAGTATCTACTTTGTCAAAACATAAGATACATTGGTAAATAAGTAAAATAAGCCATTATTTGGTTCCAACACTGAAAAAGATGTTGGTGAGGTCAGTCAGTCAACGGGAGAGCGCAGCAGGGTGGACAGGTCAGGAAATGTTTTTAAACCAAAAAGCAAACCAACTAGCCAGTTTTCTATTAAACTCTTAGGAGAAGAGAGCTAAACTCAGCAACAAAAAAAAAAGAAATGTCCCTTTTTCAGGACCCCGTCTTTCAAAGATAATTCTAAAAATCCAAATAACTTCACAGATCTTCATTGTAAAAGGTTTAAACACTGTTTCCCATGCTTGTTCAATGAACCATAACCAATTAATGAACATGCACCTGTGGAACGGTCGTTAAGACACTAACAGTTTACAGACGGTAGGCAATTAAGGTCACAGTTATGAAAACTTAGAACCCAAGAGAGGCCTTTCTATTGACTCTGAAAAACACCAAAAGAAAGATGCCCAGGCTCCCTGTATGAACGTGCCTTAGGAATGCTGCAAGGAGACATGAGGACTGCAGATGTGGCCAGGGCAATAAATTGCAATGTCCGTACTGTGAGACGCCTAAGACAGCGCTACAGGGAGACAGGACGGACAGGTGATCATCCTCGCAGTGGCAGACTATGTGTAACAACACCTGCACAGGATCGGTACATCTGAACATCACACCTGAGGGACAGGTACAGGATGGCAACAACTGCCCGAGTTACACCAAGGACACACAATCCTTCCATCAGTGCTCAGACTGTTCCCAATAGGCTGAGAGAGGCTGGACTGAGGGCTTGTAGGCCTGTTGTTAGGCAGGTCCTCACCAGACATCACCGGCAACAACGTCGCCTATGGGCACAAACCCACCGTCGCTGGACCAGACAGGACTGGCAAAAAGTGCTCTACACTGACGAGTCACGGTTTTGTCTCACCAGGGGTGATGGTCAGATTCTCGTTTATCGTCGAAGTAATGAGCACCGAGGCCTGTACTCTGGAGCGAGATCGATTTGGAGGTGGAAGGTCCGTCATGGTCTGGGGCGGTGTGTCACAGCATCATCGGACTGAGCTTGTTGTCATTGCAGGCAATCTCAACGCTGTGCGTTACAGGGAAGACATCCTCCTCCCTCAAGTGGTGCTCTTCCTGCAGACTCATACTGACATGACCCTCCAGCATGACAATGCCACCAGCCATACTGCTCGTTCTGTGCGTGATTTCCTGCAAGACAGGAATGTTAGTGTTCTGCCATGGCCAGCGAAGAGCACGTCTGGGACCTGTTGGATTGGAGGGTGAGGGCTAGGGCCATTCCCCTCATAAATGTCCGGGAACTTGCAGGTGCCTTGGTCGAAAAGTGGGGTAACATCTCACAGCATAAACTGGCAAATCTGGTGCAGTCCATGAGGAGGAGATGCACTGCAGTACTTAATGCAGCTGGTGGCCACACCAGATACTGACTGTTACTTTTGATTTTTACCCCCCCCCCCCCCCCCCCCCTTTGTTCAGGGACACATTATTCCATTTCTGTTAGTCACATGTCTGTGGAACTTGTTCAGTTTGTCTCAGTTGTTCAATCTTATGTTCATACAAATATTTACACATGTTAAGTTTGCTGAAAATAAACGCAGTTGACAGTGAGAGGATGTTTCTTTTTTTTGCTGAGTTTAAGTCAATTTTCTTTACACAATTAAATAGATATAATAAGGTGGCCACTAACTGGGGACCAAATGCCGATTACATTTTAATTTTGCTAAACCACATCAAAATACCCGATAATAGTAACTAGTATTTCCAAAGAAATGTCAAACATGCTAAATGCTAACGTTAACCAGTTAGCTAACATGTTTACGACACCAATAATCACAAAACATTGGCGGCTTAATAACACTGTTGAAAATAAAACATTTCTAAACACGGTCGTGTTGTACATACGAACCTATCCGCAGCAGTCTCCGTAGACGATCATTTTCCTCTTGGTACTCAGCTACCGTTTTCTCAACTGCCCCAAAAATGTCGACAGCAGCAGCCATTACACGCTCATTTAAAAACTCACGCAGCAACTGTAGTTGAGACATTTTCAATCGATTGAGAGTTGAAGATTCAACGAATATGGCTTTGTCCACGTAAAAAGGATGTTGATCACAAACAAAACAAAATCCGCTCCAAAGATGATATACTGAATCAACGCTACAAGCGACTCGCCAGCAACAATAAAACAAGTATTTCCGGGTCACGGAAGTTCGGAAATGTCCATTTGCATTACATTTGGGGTTTTAAACCATTATTCCAAGGTCAAATAAATGTCCCCAATGCAATACACTGTATGCATGAAATACATATTGGCTTATAGAGAAAAAAATATTCTAGGTGCCAAAGTAGAAGTGGGGTTGGGATCACCCACTAGGGTCTGTAAAATCTAAAGTACCAGTACTGTATATATGGTGTTATTTCATGAGGGACTGAGGTCTATGTGCCCAGCAACACTTTCTATTCCACCCTCTCCATTGGTCCAAATGCAATACACAACACACCTATAAATCACATATTGGTTTATAGAGAAAAAAAAACATTCTAGGTGCCAAAATAAAAGTGTGGTTGGGATTACTCACTAGGGACTGTAGAATCTATATATGGTGTTATTTCATGGGGGACTGAAGTCTAACTTACTTGATTTATTCCTGTTTGGGCCAGAACACTGCATCTCCAACATTTATTTATTTATTTGGGGTAACAGACATATACAACTAAATGGACAATGTGGACCCAGAGGATGTCACTCAATAGTATTAATTAAAACGCTTGTTTCCAAAGTGGTCCTCATTTGAACACGATATTGATATTTATTATATTCACCATGAGGAACATGATCATGTTTTATGGAAGTAATAAAATATACTGCTTATAATGTATCTAGCAACATACATAAAAATAATACATTTATTTTTCTTCCTTTAGGAACCTAAATGTCACTTTTGCTTCATTGCCATCAGTACTAAATATATCACATCATTACTTAATGAGATCCATGTGTTAGTAAAGCTATAAAGCTTGTATACTTTATTGTGCATATGTTCCATCATTTTTGCCTGTATTATTCATTTGACACAGTTTACAGGACATCTTATTTTGAAGGATTAAAGAAATGTGACCTGTAAGTGCCTTGTAACTCTTGTTGCATTGAAATGAATGTCAAACCACCATAGAGATAGATATTTTTATTTTTTTATTTTTTTTATTTCACCTTTATTTAACCAGGTAGGCTAGTTGAGAACAAGTTCTCATTTGCAACTGCGACCTGGCCAAGATAAAGCATAGCAGTGTGAGCATACAACAAAGAGTTACACATGGAGTAAACAATTAACAAGTCAATAACACAGTAGAAAACGAAGGGGGGGTCTATATACAATGTGTGCAAAAGGCATGAGGAGGTAGGCAAATAATTACAATTTTGCAGATTAACACTGGAGTGATAAAAGATCAGATGGTCATGTACAGGTAGAGATATTGGTGTGCAGAAGAGCAGAAAAGTAAATAAATAGAAACAGTACGGGGATGAGGTAGGTGAAAAGGGTGGGCTATTTACCAATAGACTATGTACAGCTGCAGCGATCGGTTAGCTGCTCAGATAGCTGATGTTTGAAGTTGGTGAGGGAGATAAAAGTCTCCAACTTCAGCGATTTTTGCAATTCGTTCCAGTCACAGGCAGCAGAGTACTGGAACGAAAGGCGGCCAAATGAGGTGTTGGCTTTAGGGATGATCAGTGAGATACACCTGCTGGAGCGCGTGCTACGGATGGGTGTTGCCATCGTGACCAGTGAGCTGAGATAAGGCGGAGCTTTACCTAGCATAGACTTGTAGATGACCTGGAGCCAGTGGGTCTGGCGACGAATATGTAGCGAGGGCCAGCCGACTAGAGCATACAAGTCGCAGTGGTGGGTAGTATAAGGTGCTTTAGAGACAAAACGGATGGCACTGTGATAGACTGCATCCAGTTTGCTGAGTAGAGTGTTGGAAGCCATTTTGTAGATGACATCGCCGAAGTCAAGGATCGGTAGGATAGTCAGTTTTACTAGGGTAAGCTTGGCGGCTTGAGTGAAGGAGGCTTTGTTGCGGAATAGAAAGCCGACTCTTGATTTGATTTTCGATTGGAGATGTTTGATATGAGTCTGGAAGGAGAGTTTGCAGTCTAGCCAGACACCTAGGTACTTATAGACGTCCACATATTCTAGGTCGGAACCATCCAGGGTGGTGATGCTAGTCGGGCATGCAGGTGCAGGCAGCGACCGGTTGAAAAGCATGCATTTGGTTTTACTAGCGTTTAAGAGCAGTTGGAGGCCACGGAAGGAGTGTTGTATGGCATTGAAGCTTGTTTGGAGGTTAGATAGCACAGTGTCCAAAGACTGGCCGAAAGTATATAGAATGGTGTCGTCTGCGTAGAGGTGGATCAGGGAATCGCCCGCAGCAAGAGCAACATCATTGATATACACAGAGAAAAGAGTCGGCCCGAGAATTGAACCCTGTGGCACCCCCATAGAGACTGCCAGAGGACCAGACAGCATGCCCTCCGATTTGACACACTGAACTCTGTCTGCAAAGTAATTGGTGAACCAGGCAAGGCAGTCATCCGAAAAACCGAGGCTACTGAGTCTGCCGATAAGAATATGGTGATTGACAGAGTCGAAAGCCTTGGCGAGGTCGATGAAGACGGCTGCACAGTACTGTCTTTTATCGATGGCGGTTATGATGTCGTTTAGTACCTTGAGTGTGGCTGAGGTGCACCCATGACCGGCTCGGAAACCAGATTGCACAGCGGAGAAGGTACGGTGGGATTCGAGATGGTCAGTGACCTGTTTGTTGACTTGGCTTTCGAAGACCTTAGATAGGCAGGGCAGGATGGATATAGGTCTGTAACAGTTTGGGTCCAGGGTGTCTCCCCCTTTGAAGAGGGGGATGACTGCGGCAGCTTTCCAATCCTTGGGGATCTCAGACGAGATGAAAGAGAGGTTGAACAGGCTGGTAATAGGGGTTGCGACAATGGTGGCAGATAGTTTCAGAAATAGAGGGTCCAGATTGTCAAGCCCAGCTGATTTATACGGGTCCAGGTTTTGCAGCTCTTTCAGAACATCTGCTATCTGGATTTGGGTAAAGGAGAACCTGGAGAGGCTTGGGCGAGGAGCTGCGGGGGGGGCGGAGCTGTTGGCCGAGGTTGAAGTAGCCAGGCGGAAGGCATGGCCAGCCGTTGAGAAATGCTTATTGAAGTTTTCGATAATCATGGATTTATCAGTGGTGACCGTGTTACCTAGCCTCAGTGCAGTGGGCAGCTGGGAGGAGGTGCTCTTGTTCTCCATGGACTTCACAGTGTCCCAGAACTTTTTGGAGTTGGAGCTACAGGATGCAAACTTCTGCCTGAAGAAGCTGGCCTTAGCTTTCCTGACTGACTGCGTGTATTGGTTCCGGACTTCCCTGAACAGTTGCATATCACGGGGACTATTCGATGCTATTGCAGTCCGCCACAGGATGTTTTTGTGCTGGTCGAGGGCAGTCAGGTCTGGGGTGAACCAAGGGCTGTATCTGTTCTTAGTTCTGCATTTTTTGAACGGAGCATGCTTATCTAAAATGGTGAGGAAGTTACTTTTAAAGAATGACCAGGCATCCTCCACTGACGGGATGAGGTCAATGTCCTTCCAGGATACCCGGGCCAGGTCGATTAGAAAGGCCTGCTCACAGAAGTGTTTTAGGGAGCGTTTGACAGTGATGAGGGGTGGTCGTTTGACTGCGGCTCCGTAGCGGATACAGGCAATGAGGCAGTGATCGCTGAGATCCTGGTTGAAGACAGCGGAGGTGTATTTGGAGGGCCAGTTGGTCAGGATGACGTCTATGAGGGTGCCCTTGTTTACAGAGTTAGGGTTGTACCTGGTGGGTTCCTTGATGATTTGTGTGAGATTGAGGGCATCTAGCTTAGATTGTAGGACTGGCGGGGTGTTAAGCATATCCCAGTTTAGGTCACCTAACAGAACAAACTCTGAAGCTAGATGGGGGGCGATCAATTCACAAATGGTGTCCAGGGCACAGCTGGGAGCTGAGGGGGGTCGGTAGCAGGCGGCAACCGTGAGAGACTTATTTCTGGAGAGAGTAATTTTCAAAATTAGTAGTTCGAACTGTTTGGGTATGGACCTGGAAAGTATGACATTACTTTGCAGGCCATCTCTGCAGTAAACTGCAACTCCTCCCCCTTTGGCAGTTCTATCTTGACGGAAGATGTTATAGTTGGGTATGGAAATCTCAGAATTTTTGGTGGCCTTCCTGAGCCAGGATTCAGACACAGCAAGGACATCAGGGTTAGCAGAGTGTGCTAAAGCAGTGAGTAAGACAAACTTAGGGAGGAGGCTTCTGATGTTGACATGCATGAAACCAAGGCTTTTTCGAACACAGAAGTCAACAAATGAGGGTGCCTGGGGACATGCAGGGCCTGGGTTTACCTCCACATCACCCGCGGAACAGAGAAGGAGTAGTATGAGGGTGCGGCTAAAGGCTATCAAAACTGGTCGCCTAGAGCGTTGGGGACAGAGAATAAGAGGAGCAGGTTTCTGGGCATGGTAGAATATATTCAGGGCATAATGCGCAGACAGGGGTATGGTGGGGTGCGGGTACAGCGGAGGTAAGCCCAGGCACTGGGTGATGATGAGAGAGGTTGTATCTCTGGACATGCTGGTAGTAATGGGTGAGGTCACCGCATGTGTGGGAGGTGGGACAAAGGAGTTATCAGGGGTATGAAGAGTGGAACTAGGGGCTCCATTGTGAACTAAAACAATGATAACTAACCTGAACAACAGTATACAAGGCATATTGACATTTGAGAGAGACATACAGCGAGGCATACAGTAATCACAGGTGTTGAATTGGGAAAGCTAGCTAAAACAGTAGGTGAGACAACAGCTAATCAGCTAGCACAACAACAGCAGGTAAAATGGCGTAGACTAGGCAACGGGGCCAACAGATAAAACAAACAAGCAGAATGGAGTACCGTGATTTATAGAGGACTCATCTTTATCTGTGCCATTGTGGCATCTGTGACAGCATGGGCAGTGACATTGAGGCTACTACCCATAGGAATACCCACTCAGTTGAGTACTTTGACTACTTTAAAATGAAGGAAGCATGGCGGAAGCCCTCAATGGCGCTGCCCATGCTTAAACGGCCCTCTGGCTGCCTCTGAGAATAGTATTGAAATATACACTGACTCTGTGACGAGGTTAATCAGCAAGTGCATAGAGGATGTTGTTCCCACTGTGACAATTAGAACTTATCCAAACCAAAAACTGTGGATAGGTGGTAGCATTCGAGCAAAACTGAAAGCGAGAATCACCGCATTTAACCATGGCAAGGTGACTGGGAACATGGACATATACTGTACAAACAGACTAGCTCTGACTTACGTAAGGCAATCAAAGAGGCAAAGCGACAGTATAGGGACAAAGTGAAGTCGCAATTCAACTGCTCAAACATGAGATTTACACTATATTTCCACAAAAGTATGTGGACACCCCTTCAAATGAGTGGATTCGGCTATTTCAGCAACAGCTGTTGCTGACAGGTGTATAAAATCGAGCACACATCCATGCAATCTCCATAGACAAACATTGGCAGTAGAATGGCCTTACTGAAGAGCTCAGTGACTTTCAACTTGGCACAATAATAGGATGCCACCTTTCCAACAAGTCCGTTCATCAAATTTCTGCCCTGCTAGAGCTGCCTCGGTCAACATTGTGACAATTCCCCCGTGCACAAAGCAAGGACCATACAGAAATGGTTTGTCAAGATCAGTGTGGAAGAACTTGAGTGGCCTGCACAGATCTTTGACCTAAAACCCATCAAACATCTTTGGGATGAATTGGAACGCCGACTGCGAGCCAAGCCTAACATCAGTGCCTGACCTCACTAATAATCTTGTGGCTGAATGGAAGCAAGTCCCAGCTGCAATGTTCCAATATCTAGTAGAAAGCTTTCCCAGAATAAGGGGGACATAATCCATATTAATGCCCATAATTTTGGAATTAGATGTTCGATGAGCAGGTGTCCACATACTTTTGGTCAGGTAGTGTATGTGGCAGGGACTCCAGACAAATATGGATCATAAACGTAAAGCCAACCATGTCGCGGACAGACGCCTTGTTCCCAGATAAGCTAAACATCTTCTTTGTCCACTTCGAGGAAAACATTGAGCCTCCGAACGCCGGCCCCCTCCGCTCACGAGGACTGCGTGCTCTTGTTCTCTGTAGCCGACGCGAGTAAATTATTTAAGCGTGTTAACCCTTGCAAGGTTGCCGGCCCAGACGGCATCCCAAATCGCGTACTCAGAATATGTGCAGACCAGGTGGCTGGATGTTTACGGACATATTAAATCTCTAATATCCCAATCCGTTGTCCCCACTTGCGTC
Organism: Oncorhynchus kisutch; assembly: GCF_002021735.2. Lineage (NCBI taxonomy): Eukaryota > Metazoa > Chordata > Actinopteri > Salmoniformes > Salmonidae > Oncorhynchus > Oncorhynchus kisutch. The sequence continues at coordinate 41,774,243 of NC_034189.2, forward strand.
AAGGCATCCACCATTGTTCCTGTACCCAAGGGAGCGAAGGTAACTGACCTACATGACTATCGCTCCGTAGCACTCACTTATGTCTTAATGAAGAGCTTTGAGAGGCTAGTTAAGGATCATATCATCATCACCTTACCCAACAACCTTGACCCACTACAAATCGCATACCGCCCCAACAGATCTACAGATGAGGTTATTGCACTGCCCTATCCCACCTGGACAAGAGAAATACCTATGTAAGAACACTTCAAGGGTTTTTCTATATTTTTACTATTTTTCTACATTGTAGAATAACAGTAAAGACATCAAAAATATGAAATAACACATATGGAATAATGTGGTATCCAAAAAAAGTGTTAAATCAAATCAAAATCAAAATGTTATATTTGAGATTCTTCAAAGCAGCCACCCTTTGCATTGATGACAGCTTTGCACACTCTTGGCATTCTCTCAACCTGCTTCACCTGGATTGCTTTTCCAACAGTCTTGAAGGAGTTCTCACATATGCTGAGAACTTGTTTGCTGCTTTTCCTTCACTCTGCAATCCAACTCATCCCAAACCATCTCAATTGCGTTAAGGTTGGGTGATTGTGGAGGCCAGGTCATCTGGCCTCCACAATCTACAGATGCATCATTGAGAGTATACTGTATCCTGTCGGCCTGTCTCACCACCTGGTACAGCAATTGCACCGTCTGCAACCGCATGGCTCTCCAGAGGGTGGTGCTGTCGAAGGCACACTGCCTGCCTTCCAAGACATCGACAGCACCATGTGTCAGAGGAAGGCCAAGAAGATTATAAAGGACCTCAGCCACCTGTTCCTACTGCTACCATCTGGAAGGAGGAGACAGTACAGCTTCAATCTCCAGACAGTCAGACTGTAAAAGTCAACACTAGCTGGCCTCTGCCCAGTACCCTGCCCTGAACCTTAGTCACTGTTACTAGCCGGATACCACCCAGTTTTCTATCCTGCACCTTGGAGACTGCTTCACCCTATGTACATAGAGTCATTGAACAAGGGTCACTTTAATAGTGTTGACATACTGTTTTACTGTATTCTAGTCATGGCTCATTGTAAAACAAAAATGATCAGAGTTGTGGTGGTAAAGGACTGTATCTTAATGTAACTGTTGCTGGTTTGAGTTGGGGCTATCGTGGTGGTTGCCATTAAAACAGAGAGGAGGATTGCAGTTGAATGGTCTGGTGCCATTTTATTATTGCAGTTTGATACATGAAAGGACAATGTAGGATGAATGATGAACTGATATTAGGATGAATGATGAATGGATATTAGGATGGTTAACTAGGAAAACAAGGAAAGACCCACAGGAATCCCACAGGAATTTGGGCCTCTGAAGGAATTGCGCAGGTTTTGCCTATGCTTCTCCAGGATTTCTGCATTTTGCTTTGCACATGATCTTGAGACTAATGCAACCTCATATAGTTTGTCTGAGGTTAAGACTACTCCAGTGCTAGATCCTTTATTCAATATGATAGCATGATAAACACAAAAAAAACTATGGTTTTCTCAATACTAAACAATGATTCTACAAAGCATAAGAATAACTCGCACAGTAAGAGAATACCCCAAATACAACGTTAAGCGCTCAAGGAGTTCTCAGGGTAATGCGTATTCTAGTCTCCACGCGGTAGGTGGCGCTTTCTAGCTATCTTAACTCGACCCGGATGTGGACGTAAGGAAGGACACAGTTATCAATGATGGCGGAATATTGATGACATTAAACCAGATATTCTTACAAATATTACTATTTCTTGAACAAACTGGCAAAAAAGAACTTTGTTGGACGTTTTTAATCTTCATAGTAGTAGTTATCACCGGTTTCACAAAAGCAAAGGGTTTAAAATGTCAGAAATGCGTGTTTTGCATCAACGGATAAACTCTGTCATCATGGACATACTAGCCTCCGCTGCGGTTACAGAGATTTGTAAGTTAGTAGAAGATTGCTGTGGAGCATTACGTGCAGAAGTCTCTCAAAGCAAAGAGCAAATCAAAATACTACAGAAGCAACTCACCCTGGCTGAGTCGAGTTACGGTTCAGCGAGTTGCAAAGAAGGTCAGACGCCTGTCAGCAGCGGCTCACCGATAAATAACTGTATTTCGGGCAATTCCCCCGCGGCCAATGAAGATGATGCGGACGACACTCACGATGACGAAGGTTGGCTACCAATTTGTAACGGGCTGTTGTCAGCCTTTGAGCTAACGTTAATAATTGTAAACCAAGTAATGGTCAACTTGTAGCGCTGTACTCGTTACTCCTAATAGAGAGCAATAGTAATGGTAGTGGTGTAAAGTACTTTTAAGAGATTTTATACGTTTTGAGAATCTTCATCAGCTAATGTAACATTTTGTGAATTTTGAAGCGTTCATTTAATAAAAACAAGCACAAAGAATTAAAAGGTAATGTTAACTGACGGATATTATCTCATAGATAAAAATGTATATGATCTCCTAAAGACAAAACTCCACCCACACGCATGTAGATCAAGGTAGTTAATGCTTTCTTTGGCGTAGCTGTCATAACTATGGCCGAGTAGTTGTTTTTGAAGGGTGTTCCTGAAGTAACTGTTCACCCTGACAGCGAAAAGATGGCAGAAGCGAACGCTGATGTGGAGCGTGAATATAATGGCGGGGGACTCAAGGAGAATTGGAATATTGTCCAAAAGAATAGAATACGGACCAAAGTTGCAAACAGGGATGAGAATGTCCTTTATCTTGTAGGAGTATGTTTTGTTAATGAGGAGCAGCTGATTTGATTATCAATTTTGACGAATCCATTTGATATAACCAAACTGGTGGAGAGAGTGCTGTGGGTAAAGTGAAGGCTATGAGGATCACGAGAGGCAGGCTTGTTTAGATTATTTTTTTGTTCTTCTGAGGATAAGAAGGAGAGTGGGTTGCATCTCACCCGATTTTTATAAGTTTGATGTGTCCTGTTCCCGAAGAGACACCGAAGGGGGTAATATCTGGCGGTTCGTGGGGAGTCGATGTTGCACAGATTGAAACATATTCCTAGAGTGATTGATGCTCGTCGGGTGAATCGTGTGGTGAATGAAGAAAGAGACGAGTATCCTCCATAATTTTTTTATATGTGGAGTCTCTCCCTACTCAAGTGCAGTTGGGAAATATAAACCACAGTCAGAGTGTTTGTTCCAAGACCAACCAGTTCAACAGCAAGAAAGACCTAGATGTGTTACAGTTTTAAGAATGTGGCCTTTTATATCTACGGCGATTAATGGCACTGCCAAGGTGGAGAGGAAGTCCAGGAAAATAGATATCATTGTGGATGCGGCAGAACGGTTCCTGGGACTGGTAGACTTCTCGGCGAAGGAGTTGCATGGAGTATTGTCACAAGCCATTACCACCCTCTCAGGTCATAGAGCCTGAGAAGGCAGATATGGAGATTTGAATTTTGGTTTTGTCAATGTGGTGTTTTGTTTTATTGTGGGTGGATTAAGTTAGTTTTCTCTGTCACGTATGGGTTTTATTTTGACCGTGTTTTTTTTCAACCCCGTCCAGTTGGTGGCGGTAATACTCCTTTTTGGGTTGTAGTCTGCCATAAAACCCACAGAAGAAGAAGATGATGATATCCTAATGTTGTTAACCTCTTATAGCTACCCCCTACTTTTTTCAATTTCCGCCTGAAGACATACCTAAATCTAACTGCCTGTAGCTCTGGCCCAGAAGCAAGGATATGCATATTCTTGGTACCATTTGAAAGAAAACACTCTGAAGTTTGTGTAAATGTGAATTGAATGTAGGAGAAAACATAAGTTTTTATTTTTATTGTTGTATCTTTAAAATGAACAAGATAGGATGATGGGGACAATTTCAGTGAAAGATATGAGGGCAACAGTACTTGTGTGCAAAATGACAGAATGATAACTTCCAAACTGAGTGTGATACATGACTTTTATCATGAAGTCACCCAGGTGTCCCACACAAGTAGCCCAAATGTACCCAAGTGCCCACATTGGTGAAGGTATACATTTTGAAACAAATAACTATATACAAAATGCCAAAATGTTATTCTAACACACACACACAAAAAATTGAGAAAAAAATATGAAGAAAAAAATATATACATTTACAAAATAACATGGGTAACTATTTACACACTTTCAATATTTGGAAGACCCTCAGTCCTCTATCAAATCAAATGTATTTATATAGCCCTCCGTACATCAGCTAATATCTCAAAGTTCTGTACAGAAATCCAACCTAAAACCCCAAACACACCAAATGCAGGTGTAGAAGCACGGTGGCTAGGAAAGACTCCCTAGAAAGGCCAAAACCTAGGAAGAAACCTAGAGAGGAACCAGGCTATGAGGGGTGGCCAGTCCTCTTCTGGCTGTACCGGCTGGAGATTTATAACAGAACATGGGCAAGATTTTCAAACGTTCATAGATGACCAGCAGGGTCAAATAATAATAATCACAGTAGTTGTAGAGGATGCAACAGGACAGCACCTCGAGTAAATATGAACAGTTTAGGGTTCCATAGCCGCAGGCAGAACAGTTGAAACTGGAACAGCAGCAAGGCCAGGTGGACTGGGGACAGCAAGGAGTCATCATGCCAGGTAGTCCTGATGCATGGTCCTAGGGCTCAGGTCCTCCGAGAGAGAGAATTCGAGAGAGCATACTTAAATTCACACAGGACACCGGATAAGACAGAAGAAGTACTCCAGATATAACAAACTGACCCTAGCCCCCCGACACAAACTACTGCAGCATAAATACTGGAGGCTGAGACGGGAGGGGTCAGGAGACACTGTGGCCCCATCCGATGAGACCCCCGGACAGGGCCAAACAGGAAGGATATAACATCACCCACTTTGCCAAAGCTCTACACAATATTGTCCTGCTGAGGTATAATAAACAGATATATATGTATAGAGTACAGGGAACATAAGGTTGAATATATTATTATTATTATAGACCTGCTACATCTACTGTGTCTTATATTATGACATTTCAGCTAGATCTACTGTCTCTATTATATTATGACAGACCAGCTGTATCTACTGTCTCCATTTCACTTTGGCCATTGTTGTGGGCCTGCCCTCCCCTCAACAGCCTCAAATAGGCTCTTCTGCAGGCACGTTACAGATTATACACAGTGGCTACAAAAAAATATTCCTCCTCTTGGGAATCGCTAAATGAATCGTCCTACAACAATCTCTGTCTCGCTTTTCCAATCAATTTCTTCTAAAATTGTGTGTACATCTGTATATCTAGACTTAGATTTAGCTTTCCCTGACTTAGTCGCCATACTGATTGATATATAAACAGCTGAATTTGCGCGTTTACCAAAACAACGCTGTGCGTAAAATGCGTAGCTCCTTCCGGAATAAAACTTCAATAGTGAATGACTCTCTTTACGCTGGAGTTTACGACATGGTTTGGTCTTCCAACACACAAACATTACATATTGCCGTTTACCTCAGCTCATTGGCTATCTACCCAGCTGGATTTCAAGATGATCAGTGGTCATTGGGTTAAAATACAGTCAATCAATGAAACAGTGGTCATATCATTGGTGCACAGTGATGTCATTACTTGTTGTCTTCAAATCGTTTTCTTTCTGTCAATATGTCCCGCGAAATGGCCCATCAGGTTTGGTTGTGTTACAAACAAACCAGTTGATTGCAATAAAACGAAACATGACTGGAAAAGTCACATTCTGTGTGGGTTATTTACCTGGAATGTGTCGTTGAAAATGGAATGAGATGGAATTCACGACACAAGTGGTTCACAAAATGTTTTGTGTTAGGCTATAAAAACAGGTTTTATCAAACAAAAGATAATTCATTGTGTAACAATGAGCATTGGGATTGCAAACAGATGAAGATCGTCAAAGGTAAACGATTTATTTTAATGCAGTATGTGATTTTGTTATTCCTGTGCTGGTTGAAATGGTTGTTTTTTATGGGGCTCTATCCTCAGATATTCGCATCGTATTCTTTCGCAGTAAATCCTTTTTTAAATCTGACAACGCAGTTGGATTAGCAAGATGCTAGGCTTTCGATACATGTGAGACACTTGTATTTTCATGAATGTTTAATATGACTATTTATGTAGCGATCGCCGTATGTTGTGGAATTTCAGCCCGCTACCGGGTTCTGTGCTCAGAGAGGTTAAGAACCTCAGACCTTATTTTTGGTATTTATCCCAAAACCCCTTTCTTTCCCTATTAATTTCCCCCTTAGGAATGGCTGAACGAACCAGATTTAAATCATTTCCCTCTTTAAGGCCTACAAGCTGGCGAGCTCTATCCCATTATCCCCACTGACAAATCAAGAAGTTTGAAATTGTATTTTTTGTCAGCTTGTTAGGCTAGCAGTATTTCAATCTTCTTGATTTATCAGTTGGGATAATGGGATTGCGGTACGTTTTCCGAGCCATATCCCGCGCCGGCTCCACGCTGTCCTGATCGTGGCATAGCACCATTCCAACGAGAAAGAGAAGTAGTAATGAACGTCTAGTCTAGTTCGATTTTTATGACTTGCAAGCTGCCACTGGGCCGCTAGCGCTATGACCGAAGTGAGCAACATAAACAATGGGTAAAGATGGTGACATTGGATGTTCGACCTTCCAATGAAAAGTCCTGTCTTGAAACTGATGCATAGAAATAATGGAATCATAATGCTAAACAATGTTTGAATGTCGTTACATAGTTTGAACTAAATACAATAATGAATTTATTTGACTATAAACAGATCTGTTATTCTCACTCCGGATGTATTTCATTGAATAATGCTGCCTGCAGCATACAGTTGCAGACCCACTGTGGCAGCTGTTTGTGGGCCTTGTGCACTACAGCCCCGCAAGTGTAGACCGCTGTTAATCAGCAGCATCCTACCTCCCGCTAGCCTGACTACTCATCCACATTGTTTCGGCCAAGTCCAAGCCCACTAACATTTCTCCTCCACGATGAGTCTGGATCATAAAGAATGATTGTGGCCGAAAGGGCAACACTTTTGAGGGCTTCCATCATTTTAATGTAGTCAACTGATTGGGATTTCCAACTTTGTGGGCTGATCGCTCCTGGTGACAGTTTGACTGAATGTATGGCGCTGTCGATAGAGCAGTGGAATTAAATTCAGGATGAGTCGTCAGGCAAACCTTCCTGATATTTGACTGGAAATGTCTGTAGTTTGATCGGGGGTTTGGGCTTTGTCCGCTCTAGGATTCTAACTCTACGATCAATACTGTAGGTTTCATATAGCAAGAGAAATTAAGAAAGAATTTGCGTCACAAATCCAGTCGATATCAATAATTTTACATCTGGATAGAATAAATGATCCGCTCCTCGTTCTAGCATCTTCATCTTTTCTCTTAACATGTATGGATCCAGAACTTAATCGAGCAGCTGATCAGCGTTTTCTTTTTTGAAATGGACCTTTGGTTGTGTTTTATACCAGTATTGAGCTATACCGTTTCCATTATAATCAGTCAAGTCAGATTGTGACTGCTGGTAAAATGATTGCCCATTAATATACACTTCAACAACTGTTTTGGTCAATCGACAACAGTACATATAAATGCAAAATCCTGAACTCTCCTATGGGCTATCTTGAAAAGAAAATCATGGGCTATCCTATCCTAGACCCTGTTATGTCAGATGGTACTTATGCGCTATCTAATCAGTGTGTAGCTGTGCTAGCAGCGCTAGTATTTACACGTTGATGGGAATTAACTTGCTAAAAAACTGAGTAGTCCACCAGAAGCCATAAATTAAATTAAATTTAACTTCTACTTTTTCTGTCACTTGTCTGTAGGCTTGGTCCTTATGCATGGAGGAATAAATAGATTTTTATGTAATGGAATGTACAGTACCAGTCAAAAGTTTGGACACACCTACTCATTCAAGGGTTTTTCTTTATTTTTCACTATTTTCTACATTGTAGAATAATAGTCAAGACATCCAAACTATGAAATAAAACAGAGTCATGTAGTAACCCCAAAAAAGTGTTAAACAAATCGAAATGTGGTTTCGAGATTCTTATTTTGAGATTCTTCAAAGTAGCCACCCTTTGCCTTGATGACAGCTTTGCACACCCTTGGCATGCATTCAGGTCATCTGATGCAGCACTCCATCACTCTTCTTCTTGGTCAAATAGCCCTTACACAGCCTGGGGGTGTGGGATGGCCTATTGCCGCTGAATGCTGTGGTAATCATGCTGGTTAAGTGTGTCTTGAATTGTAAATAAATCACTGACAGTGTCACCAGCAAAGTACCCCCACAACATCACACCTCCTCCATGCCCTCACGGTGGGAACCACACAGGCGGAAATCATCCGTTCAACTACTTTGCGTCTCACAAAGACACGGCAGTTGGAACCAAAAATCTCAAATTTGGACTCATGAGACCAAAGGACAGATTTCCACCGGTTTAATGTCCATGGATTGTGTGTCTTGGCCCACGCTAGTCTCTTGTTCTTATTGGTGTCCTTTAGTAGTGGTTTCTTTGCAGCAATTTGACCATGAAGGTCTGATTCACGCAGTCTCCTCTAAGCAGTTGATTTTGAGATGTGTCAGTTACTTGAACTCTGAAGCATGTATTTGGGCTGCAATTTCTGAGGCTGGTAACTGCAGCAGAGTTAACTCTGAGTTTTCCTTTCATGTGGCGGTCCTCATGAGAGCCAGTTTCATCATAGCGCTTGACGTTTTCTGAATCTGCACTTGAAGACACTTTTAAACTTCTTGAAATGTTCCGTATTGACTGGCCTGCATGTCTTAAAGTAATGTCATTTCAATTTTCTTATTTGAGCTGTTCTTCCCATATTATGGACTTGGTCTTTTACCAAATAGGGTTATCTTCTGTATACCTGCTCTACCTTGTCACAACACAACTGATTGGCTCAAATGCATTAAGATGGAAAGAAATTCAACAAATTAACTTAACAAGGCACACCTGTTAACCTCTCTTGGGTAGGGGGCAGTATTTTGACTTCCGGATGAAAAGTGTGCCCAAAGTAAACTGCCTGTTACTCAGGCCCAGAAGCTAGGATATGCATATAATTTGGATAGAAAACAATCTAAAGTTTCAAAAACTGTTAAAAGTATGTCTGTGAGTATAACAGAACTGATATGGCAGGCAAACCCCCCCCCTCTCCCCCCAAAACATCAGTCTACCCCTATTTTCAATGGCTATCACAAGTCCTCCCAGATTGTTGACATCGGTGGAAGCCCTAGGAACTGCAGTTTTTGGAAAAATTAGCCAGAAATTGTAGTTTTCCAGGTGGCTCCCATTTCGGCTGTAGTGTTTCCACTCCATTGTCTTTGTATGCGGGGTGTTGTCCTTGGATAATCACATGGTTTGCTTTCGCCGTAAAGCCTTTTTGAAATCTGACACAGCGGCTGGATTAACAAGAAGTTAAGCTTTATTTTGATGTATTACACTTGTGATTTTATGAAAGTTAAATATTTATAATACTGTCGTTTGAATCTTGCGCTCTGCAATCTTGCGCTCTACACTACCATCCCACCTGCCCATAAGAAGTTAATTTAAATGCATTCCAGGTGACTACCTCATGTTTAACACTGTTTTGGTTCCTACATGATTCCATATCTGTTATTTCATAGTTTTGATGTCTTCACAATTATTCTGCAATGTAGAAAATAGTAAACTATTAAGAAAAACTCTGGAATGAGTAGGTGTGTCCAAACTTTTGACTGGTACTGTATAATTAAACAGAATTTCCAAACATGAGTCTGTTGTAGACCGATGCAGTTCCTCAGCGAGGTCAGTTCCTCTCTGCTTACCTCATGTCAAAATAAAAGTTCCCCACAAGTTCTTGCTTTTTTTTGTGCAGGTATGGCGCAGGTAAAGGACTTTTATTTTTACACGAGTTAAGTGAAGAGGAAGTGGGTCTACAACAGACTCATTCTTGGAAAGTCTGTTTAATTTATGTTTTATTAGATGCATAAGGTTCAAGCCTACAGACAATCGGCAGAGTACGTTTAAATTGAATTTTTTTAAACTTCTGTCCTCTGGCAGACATCTATTTATTTATTTTCATCTAATTCCTAGACATGCTGGTGTGTAAATTCTAGCGTTGCTAAAACCAGATAATCAGCATTTCAGTTCTAACTCATCTGTTCTCCTTCCCTTCAGATTTTCAGCAGTTCTTTGTCTCTGAAGTGGAGTTTCCCCCTGAGCAGCAGCATTGTAAGCAGGAGTGGAGCCCCAGTCTGGGGCAAGATGACTGGAACCCCATACAGATTAAAGAGGAACAGGGGGAATTCAGTATCATCCAGGAGGAGGAAGACACTGTATTCACTCCTACCTGGGTGAAAAGTGACTTTGATCAGTACTCAACTCAGTCCTCACAAACCCAAAGTGAAAAAGACAGAATGGACTCGACTGAACAGATCAAAAGAGAACCTAAGGAAGATGATTCATGTACAGAAAAAGGACAAAGCTCAAAGGGTAGAAAATCCATGGATCCGAAATCACCAGTGGAAAGGAGACACACAGAAGTGCAACCATTTTGCTGTAGTGATTGTGGGGAACGTTTCACTCAGATGGGAGAACTGGATGCTCATAGGAAGGCTCACACAGCAGAGAAACAGCATCGCTGTGGTGAATGTGGCAAATGTTTTACTCAAGTTGGGTATCTGAACTATCACAGAAAGACGCACACAGGGGAGAAACCTCATCGCTGTCATGATTGTGGCAAATGTTTCTTTCGAGTTGGTGATCTGACACTTCATATGAGGATTCACACAGGGGAAAAACCGCTTTGCTGCCAGGTCTGTGGCAAATGTTTTGCTCGTCCTAGTAATCTGAGGTCTCACATTAGAATTCACACAGAGAAATCTTACAGCTGTCATTATTGTGGCAAATATTTTCGTCATAAAGGTAATCTGACAGCGCATATGAGGATTCACACAAGGGGAAGTAATATTGTCGCTATAGTAGCAGATCTTTCACCACTGGCGATAATCACATGAGCGATTAAAAAAAAAAAAAAAAAAAAGTATATTGCTGTCAGGATTGTTGTAAATGTTTCACTAATTGTTAGAGTATGAGGAGACCGAGGTGAGGAACCACATGCTACCATGACTGGCAAATATTTCAATCTTAGGTCTTCTGAGATCTGTTTTGTTCGAGGCATGGTTCACATCAGGCAATGCTTCATGTGAATAGCAAAATCACATTTTGTGAGTTTTTTTTAATTTATTTCAGGGCAGCTCTAACCAACATCTCAAATCTCGTCTCATTGATTGGACGGCAGGTTAGTTGAGTCCTGACTCCAATTAGCTTTTGGAGAAGTCATTAGCCTAGTGGTTCAAATACTTTTCCCAACCTATACCGTGAATGTTTAGAATAATATATTCAATATAGACAAGAAAAATACAATTTGTGTTATTAGTTTAAGCACATTGTGTTTGTCTACTGTTGTGACTTAGAGGAAGATCCAGGTAATTCCAAAGGGTTCACATACTTTTTCTTGCAACTGTACTCCTCTAGCAGATACACACGCCCCTTTTTAAACTATTCAAAGTCAAAGATAGATCCAACCCTTGGCTTTCATCTTAGCTCATTCAGATTAGAAGTCGGACCTGGGCCAATTCAAGGAAAACTGACTCTGTAGTGGACTGGCAATTTAGTCCACTACAGCCTCTAGCTGACACGATGGTTAACCTGTCAACTTCTAGTGAATCTTTTGTTTTCATTTCAACAATTTACTATCTGTGACGTGCTAGATGCCTTTTCTTAACATTGATGTTTTTAAAAAATCCCCTGTGACTGATATTCTTGATACATTTTTGCTGCAGCTCACTGCCCCCCTGATTGCTGTATTATTAACCCATATTTTTAACCTGACGATTATATATCTGGTACTACCCTTAAAGTTTGGAAGGCGGCCCATGTACTTCCCCTTCACTAAGATGGTGACCCTTGTGACCTAAATACTTATTGGCCTATTTCTAAACTTTCTTGCCTTGCTAAAATATTAGAATACTTGATTAATTCTCAGCTAAGAACTTTATCTTTGAAATGTTTTCTAAATGTACATCAGTTGGGTTTTAGACCAGGTCATAGCCCTATCTCTGCTCCATCCCTAGTTATAAATGATGTGGTTAGCTGTATAGATGAAAGGCAACATTGTGCTGCCCTCTTCATTAACCTGTCAAAGGCTTTCAGTACTGTTAATCACTCACTGCTAATACAGAGGCTTTCAATTGACCTAGACCAGGCTGCATGTAACTGGTTTAAGAGTTACTTGACAAATATAACTCAATGTATATCTCCTGATGGTGTTAAATCAGGTTTTCTGGATATTAGGAAAAGGTGTCCTTCGGGTTGATTCTGGGTCCTGTACTTTTTATATTAACAATATCAAATTGTCTGTAAAAAAAATTGTAACCTGCACTTGTATGCCAATGATACTGTTGTGTATGCTATTGCCTCCACCCTGTTGACCAAGCTCTGCCTTCATTGTATTGCAAAAAAACTTTATTGACCTAAAATTAGTACTGAAAACTAAGTAACATCTTGTTCTCTAGAGAGCATAAAAATAAGTTTGTACTTTGGATGGTCACTTTTGACCCACTATTGAGTACTTTCTTCCTTTTGAAGTTATGATAAAACATTTTATGGAAAAGTTATGGAATGATTTCTTAAAGAGTGGGAACCCTGTTTAAAAAAAATAAAAAAATATCACAATTACTTCAAGCGATCCATGTGTTTTATAACTAGTATAATATAATGTTTGCCTTGGTTATTCATTTTACAGTTTCATGTTACATTACTCTTACTTTGAAGGATTAAAAAAAACTTGCCCCGGAAGTTCTTCATTACTGTTAGCTTCACCGGTGACGGAACACACAACACACGCTAGCCAGCCATTGGCATTCTCTGAAAAATGTCTAAATTGGAGTTGTTGAGAGTGATTTTTAACCAACGATGTACAGGCGCTGCAGATGAGATATTCAGAGCCGTTGCAAAAACGATATCAGAGTACCAGGACAACGTTAATCTATCGAAAGAGGACAACGGCCGTCTACAGGGGCTGCTTGACGTCATCCTGAAACCTGAGATAAAGTTGTATAGAGCAGGTTTGTTACTTTCTCCGTATTCATTTTATAAACATTTGCAATGTTGGGAATTTAATTCAATGCAGCAGGAAGCTAGCCTAGGTAACGTGGCTATAAAACCTTTGATGTGCCTACAGCTAGCAAACTCGGCAGCCATGTTGAGTTGCAGTTACACATGACCAGGGGCTGTCACTAGTTACCACAGCCACACTCGGCTCTATCGTAAAATGTAATGAAAACAAACATTTGTTTTTGGTATTAAAGGTTATGTATAAGGTTAGCATTGGTTTTAAGGGTTAGGTTTAAAATCAGATTTTAAGAATACAAATTGTAGAAAAGGCGGGGTTTATGACTGACAGATTGTGGAGCATGTATTGCAGAATCAGAGGGAAAGAGAGGCAGATCTCGAATGAGGGAGGAGGGGATACAGGAAATGAGTTTAACGCGTATATTGAGTAGAACGTCATTAGATATATTCTCAAATATTATTATTTTTAAGAGCAACGGAGCTGGCAGATAGGTTTTAGTTTCTCCAGTGCAGTAGATGGCGGTAATGCACCATGACGTTGGATGCCAACCGGCGATAAATCACACCAAATACGAAGTTTATTACTTTGGTTGTGGTAACTAACTAGTGACGCGACTATGGTTGGGGGCATCTTCATTACGCGCTATTCGGTTGAAAAACAGTTATTAAACAGAAGCGAATTAAATGGGGAGGGACCTACCAGAATTTTTCAATTAGAAACTCTCGTTTACTCTGTTTGCTTCCATTTGGTTTTTAGAACGGTGAACGGTTTCCGTAATGAAAACGCCCCATATAAACTGTATGAGGAGATGCTTGTCTTCTCCCTAACATTTGGATTTGATGTCCACAGAGCAGAACGGCGGGCTGTCAAGCGCCTGGCTGTTCCTCTCTTTGGATTGGTAGATATATCTCGTTATTTGTAATACTTTTTGGAATATTTGACGAGGGGGTTTGAAGTCAACGGACTGCATTCAATGGAGAATGAGATGCTATGCTAACCTCATGAATATGCATGCATTGAAGTCTCGAATTTCAACAGGGACAACTCCGATATAAAATGTTTTTTCCTCAAATTTACCAGGATGTCTGTGCATCATATTTATATCAGTAGCACCTTAATTTGGGAGGACTGGCTCCTAGTAATTAATGGAAAATGATCAAGATATGTTTGATATCATTCTATTTACTCCACTCCAGACATTATTATTAGCCGTCCTCCCCTCACCAGCCTCCTGTGGTACACTTGTAATAAACTAAGTATTACGAAAACTTCCATTAGATCAAAAAAGCCTAATTTATCAAAATGGCAAAACATTTTTATATGTACTAATAAATTCAACACTCATTTCCCCCCATGCAAAAACTCCCCACTTGCTTAATAATTAATGACCTGCTTAATTTGGACAGATTTGGGGTGGAGTAAAACCTCTCGCTTCACCTCTTCCCCTCTGCCATGACTCCACTAGCAGCCTGCCTCTGCATCATTTCTAGCCTGAACAGCCGCTAGTAATCGCTGTTTCTGTCTTTTGACGTTCCCACTATCGTTTGAACAGACATTGTACTTTGGCTAACACACTAATTTCCCTGCTATCAGTGAGTACATTAAACATCCTCCATTCAGGCTGCAAAAGGTGCCAGTTTCCTCCTTACTAACTTAAAGGGATAGAGGCAAATATCGGGCAGAATATGCCTGTCTTATTAAAGCACCTTTCCAGTTAATAGCCAAATCAACACAATTATTTGATTTAGGGCTGTCCCTGACAAAAAAAAATCTTGGTTGACCAAAAGTAATCTGTTTTTTTGACAAATCATTGCTCAACATTTTTTAAAGTATATTTTTCTATATATAGACACACCCCATGTGTTTTAATAAAGTCTGTCGCGATACGAAACCTTCAGCCCCGCCCCTTGGCCGGCAGTGGGGCTGCTAGAGGTGGTTAGCGTCCCGTTCCCTGGATTGGACAGGGCACTATAGATACTTCAGGTTATCTCGGTATAACCAGGACCGCTCGCATAGCCCTGCCTCTCTTTCTATATCGAAGCGTTGTCCGCGTAGAGAGGTCTTTTGCCTTGTCACTCTCAACGGTCTAGCTCTAGCTGGGATGTGTGAACCCCACCTTTATCCTCTAGACTCTTTGCTTCACCACTAATTGATCCCTGAGTTGTTATTAAGCACTAGTCCTACCAGTCTCTATATGATTTCCCTGTGGTTGAGTATTTCCCCTCTGTGATGTATCTAGTTTAAAGTGTGAAGACCTTTAGTCAACTTAGTCTCACTACTCTGCCCGTCGGCTATGTATCGCTTGGAAAATAAAACTTTAGATAGATCGATAAGACAATTAAATGAATCACTACTGGACACACCTTCCTCCTTGTCTTTTAATGGTAACTCATTCTGTCATAGAGCATTGATCCCCGTTTCCAGTGTCCCGGTAGCGGGGAGTGTCAGAGTTGTTATCTCCCGTGCCGTTAACTGTCTTTGAGAGACCCTTTTGCTCGAGACAAAACAAGACTACCGTTTATTTTTGAAAACACTCTGTTTTTTGTCTTTTACAAATCAAACACACTTCAAAATACACCATTTGTTTCTCGGTCACACACAGCATTAATCAAAAACATGCAATTGACTTAATGCTCTTATAAAATGCCTGGTACAATGATAACACTTATCTCTATATTAAATACTTATAATAGTTATTTAATTTCCTTTGAGAGATGACGAGGAGACCCACAAGATCAGGAACAGAGTTTCAATCGGTCAGAGTTTTTTTAGAATTTAGTTAGTAGCGACTCCCCTCTACTGGCTGAGAGGTTGACTTGGAGTCGGTGCTTTACTAAATTGAGAAATTCAAGTTTGGACTGGATGAGAGAACCCGCTGGTGATTCCCTGCCCCAAATGGAATATCAAAAAAGTCTGTGTCCGCAACGAGGTCGCGATACTGAGCTCAATCGAGAGGCTACAGAGAACTCTCTGGATATATTTGCATCAGCACCCACGTACCTG
Source organism: Oncorhynchus kisutch (assembly GCF_002021735.2). Taxonomy (NCBI): domain Eukaryota; kingdom Metazoa; phylum Chordata; class Actinopteri; order Salmoniformes; family Salmonidae; genus Oncorhynchus; species Oncorhynchus kisutch. The sequence goes on from NC_034189.2 coordinate 41,790,342, forward strand.
GCGCAAAACCACAGGATCAATTCAGACATCCATAAGAGAAAGCAAGGGATAACCTTAAGGACTAGAGTGCCTCTCAACCCCGTTGAACTACCGCAGTGTCAGTGGCTCGCAACGAGGTCGAGATGCTGAGCTCAATCGAGAGGCTACAGAGAACTCTCTGGATATATTTGCATCAGCACCCACGTACCTGGCGCAAAGCGACAAAACAACTGTTCAATAGTTAAACGGTATATCGGAGAGTCACTTCTCAGATCCAACAAGTTAGAATCTTTTAAGTAATTTGAGTCAGGTGTCAATTTACCCGAAGTCAAATGGTTGTCTAAATGAATTCAGAATTCAAGAAGTCAGCGCCAAAGTAATGGCAAATGTCTCTTTATATACCTTTTGATTCTCTGCACCCGATCTGCTGCTCCTCCCATTCCCTCAGAGCAGAGAGGGCGATGACATATCTTACAACAGGAAATACTTTTCTTACAGTGCATATATGGGCCTCTGGTTATGACAGAGCCTATTACTCTAGCAACAATGAGGAAATGCTTTTCTTACAGTGCGCATATGGGCCTCTGTTTATGACAGTGCCCTTACTCTATCAGCAATTCCCATTCAGAGGTGTCACTTGAGGCAGAGGGTGATTCTTCCTGACACCAGTCAGGTTCAATAGTTGGTTGGCTTGAGTCGTCTTCTGGTGGTTTTCCCCAATCCGGCATTTCAGTAGGCGAGGTCATCTCTGTCTCTACCCTTGGTGGGTGAGACAGGGGAAGAGGACCAGGAGGTAGATCCATTTGGCGTTTTACTACAAGTCAACTGTTGCTTTAAATTTACAGTTTGATGCCCCAAGAGGGTGTCAGAGATCTAGATAACCAGAAGAAAAAACTTTAACCTGACGCAACTATTTCCTGTCAGCTCCTGCTGGCTTTTGCAGATTTTGCCATAACTCTCTTGAAGTTGTTGGTAATAGGCTACACGAGGAGTCGGCAACCTTTCTCATGTGGACTGCCAATTTATCTTACCATTTCTGCGGATCTGCGTGCCAGTTATGGTTTTGATATGCACATTTTCATGAAACAGTTTAATTGAATTTATAATAACATCTTCATATCTTAATCATTAACTACATGACAACTGAATTCTATCTAAATTAAAATGATAAAACTAAAAAGTAACTTCCATTGCCAACTATGTAAAAATAGCCTACATAAAGCCAACAAATAAAAACTATTGCAGCCTACAGGTTGAAACCCTGATTTTAAAAATAAGTATTAAATGAATCACACTGGCTACGTTTTGCCTGTCTGCAATAAACTTGAACCATTATATTAACTTGGGTCCAGCTGGAGGCTTGTGCAAGCATACTTGTAACATTGTATAAATATAGTGAGCAGACACAGCTATAGGCTATTTGCACAAGGGATAAGAAGCAGTGCTTGACTTTGGCAGGAGCTCACCAGAGCTGAGTACCAACACCTCAAATGTTCTACTGCTTGAGCTCCTGTTCCTCTTATAGAATATTAGCTCAAAAGTATTGTGGAGCTCCTGCACCTAAATATAAGCAGTATCATGACCCAAAATGAGTACCGGAACCTATTTCAGTCCAAGTCCAGCACTAATAAGAAGCCTATTTTTATGAGGTTTCCACAGGATCAGAGCATGACATTTTCCCTTTTCATGCCGAGTGGTTATCGAAAGAGAGCTGGACAGATTTTGTAATTCTCAATGGATGTAAGAACAGACTTTGTTTGCTTGCTGTTTGAGGTGAAGAAAACATTACTTTGAGAAGCTCCACAGGTCATTAGTGGTGGTGCATTAAGCCAATCAGAAATACTATCAGAACTCCAAATGGCCTACATTTGCTCGCAGGCCAGGTAGCCTACAGAAGTACTTCTCTGCGTGCACATCCTTACTCAACATTGACAGCAGCACTCCAAAACTTGTTTCTCACAAGTGTAGTATAGGTTGCACACTGCAAACAATGTGTCCCCTCTGATGATGAGAACAGGAAGACTGGATGAATAATATTAAATGCATTAAAAGAAATGACCATAACCAAAGTAACAATCATTTGTAGATGAGTAATTATAAGAATTAATGGTAAATGTACTATTGGTGATTTGTATACTACCGGTCAAATGTTTTAGAACACCTACTCATTCAAGGGCTTTTCTTAATGTTTTACTATTTTCTACATTGTGGGATAATAGTGAAGACATCAGAACAATGAAATAACACAAGGAATCACGTAGGAACCAAAAAAGTGTTAAATAAATCAAAATTTATTTTATATTTGAGACTCTTCAAAGTAGCCTCCCTTTGCCTTGATGACACTCTTGGCATTCTCTCAACCGGATTCATGAGGTTTGTCACCTGGAATGCATTTCAATTAACAGGTGAGCCTTCTTAAAAGTTAATTTGTGGAATTTCTTTCCTTAATACGTTTGAGTCAGTCAGTTGTGTTGTGACAAGGTAGGGGTGGTATATAGAAGATGGTCTTTTACCAAATAGGGCTACGGCCATATTATGGCAAGAACAGCTCAAATAAGCAAAGAGAAACGACAGTTCAGCATTACTATAAGACATGCAGGTCAGTCAATACGGAACATTTCAAGAACTTTGGAAAGTTTCTTCAAGTGCAGTCGCAAAAACCATCAAGTGCTATGATGAAACCGTCTCTCATGAGGACTGCCACAGGATTGGAAGACACAGTTACCTCTGCTGCAGAGGATAAGTTCATTAGAGTTACCAGGCTCAGAAATTGCAGCCCAAATAAATGCTTCACAGTGTTCAAGTAACAGACACATCTCAACATCAACTGTTCAGAGGAGACTGTGTGAATCAGGCTTTCATGGTCAAATTGCTGCAAAGAAACCACTACTAAAAGACATCAATAAGAGGAGACTTGCTTGGGCCAAGAAACATGAGCAAGGGACATTAGACCGGTGGAAATTTGTCCTTTGGTCTGTAGTCCAAATTGGAGATTTCTGGTTTCAACCGTCGTGTCTTTGTGAGACGCAGAGTAGATGAACAGATGATCTCCGCATGTGTATTTCCCAACGTAAAGCATGGAGGAGGTGGTGTTATGGTGTGGGAGTGCTTTGCTGGTGACACTGTCTGTGATTTATTTAGAATTCACACTTAACCAGCATGGCTACCACAGCATTCTGCAGCGATACGCCATCCCATCTGGTTCGGGCTTAGTGCGACTATCATTTGTTTTTCAACAGGACAATGACCCAACACACCTCCAGGCTGTGTAAGAGCTATTTGACCAAGAAGGGGAGTGATGGAGTGCTGCATCAGATGACCTGGCCTCCACAATCCCCTGACCTCAACCAAATTGAGATGGTTTGGGATGAGTCAGACCGCAGAGTGAAGGAAAAGTGCTCAGCATATGTGGGAACTCCTTCAAGACGGTTGGAAAAGCGATTTTAAGTTGATTTAACACTTTGATTTGGTTGCTACGTGATTCCATATATGTTATTTCATAGTTTTGATGTCTTCACTATAATTCTACAATGTAAAAAATAAAGAAAAACCCTTGAACGAGTAAGTGTTCTAAAACTTTTGACCGGTAGTGTATGTAATGGGGAATTGATATACACTAACAATCAAAAGCAAACTATTCACACTAAGCTATGAAACAATGACTGTGCCCAAATTGGCAGGAGAGGGCGCATTCTGGTCTGGGCGCATGTTCAATCTGATGTATGCATTGGCCATGCATCATTTATGGTGATATGGCCTCAGTAGAAGTCAGGGCATTCATTCTTCTTGCGTTTCCCAGAGCAGTGCAGAGATAAAGGAAGTGAGTTTGTGTTTATACAGGATGTACCGCCCCCACCTACCGTCAACCAAATCATGTCAATGTGGAGCTATACAGAGACCTCCGCATTGTTACAAAACTTGGGAGGCGCATGGCGATGCGGTACAGAGATCGATTTGGCCTCTGTCACACCCTCCATATGGAGCCTCCGACCACATTTTAGAATCAAGCTTAAATCGGCTTTTAGTCTAGGCCACCGCAATGGATTAGTTCACAGAGATTGGCGCAAATATATGTTTGTTACTGCTCGACTAAAATAATCTCGGTCGACCAACAGCCTAACGACCAAACAATCGACCAGTCCATTAATTGGGGTCAGCCCTAATTTGATTTGACATTGCACAGTTGCTTATCACTTCCATAGATGTTCATCTAGTTGTGGCTGAAGTTTGCCAACATTCGTAGTGGCTGTTTAAAGACTCCCCTGGCCCATAGACTACTTTCAAGGTGAAGAACCAACTAATATTACATTGTGAAAGGCTGAACTTGTACTTCAACAGGAACCCCATTGTTTTATGTCAGAATTTATCTACACTGTCAGTTGAGGATGAAGCGTTGCCTGACATAAGATGCAACGACCCCTTATCTATCAGCTTATGAATTCTAACTCATCTTTTGTCTTTCCCTTCAGATTTTGAGCAGTTCATTGTCTCTGAAGTGGAGTTTCCTCCTGAGCAGCAGCAATTTGAACAAGAGTGGAGCCCCGATCTGGGGCAAGATGACTGGAACCCCATACAGATTAAAGAGGAACAGGGGGAATTCAGTATCATCCAGGAGGAGGAAGACTCTGTATTCACTCCTACCTGGGTGAAAAGTGACTATGATCAGTACTCAACTCAGTCCTCACAAACCCAAAGTGAAGAGTACAAAGACAGAACAAAACCTAACGGAGTGGATTATTCAAAGCCAACCCGTGGCTCTTGGCCCCAGCCCAAATCGAGGAGGACACCGACAGAAAATAGAAAAGGCTTTATCAGCTCCAAGGGTAGAAAATCAATGGATCTGAAATCACCAGTGCAAAGGAGGCGTCACACAGAAGAGAAATCATTTTGCTGTAGTGATTGTGGTGAATTTTTCACTCAGATGGGAAAACTGAATTCTCATAGGATCATGATACACTCCAGAGGTAATCAGTTTCGCTGTGATGAATGTGGCAAATGTTTTGCTCAGTGGGGATATCTGAATTCTCATATGAGGATTCACACAAGGGTGAATTGTGGAAAAATATTCACTCAGTCTGGCCGTTTCGAACCCTCCTTGACCACTTTGAAGGATCGCAGGGGAGAGAAACTTTATTGCTGTGGTGAATGTGGCAAATATTTTTCTAACACTGGGTCCCTGAATTATCATAGGAGGTCGCACACAGAGAAGAAATCGCATCGTTGCCATGATTGTGGCAAATGTTTTTATAAATGTATGGATCTGAATATTCACAGGAGGATTCACACAGGGGAGAAACCCTATCGCTGCCAGTTCTGTGGAAAATGTTATAATCAGCAGACTTCTCTAAGTTATCACATGAGGAATCACACAGAGACATCTTGTAACTGTCATTATTGTGGCAAATATATTCGTCATAGAGGTAATCTGACAGCGCATATGAGGATTCACACGAGGAAAATCAGATAATTGTTGCTATAGTAGCAGATCTTTAAGCACTGGCAGTCACATATGACAGTCATATACATATGCACAATGTATATATGTATATGAGTGCATATGAAGATAATCAGATGAGCAATAAACTATTTTGCTGTCAGGATTGTTGTAAATGGTTCACTCATTCCAATCTGAATCGTCTGGGGAGACAGAGGGCAGGAACCACATTAATACCAGAACTGGCAAATCTTTCACAACTGACTTTTTTTGACACTGCGTATGAGACATTCACACATTACACGTTTTCTGTAGAAAATGCTTTAGTGCCAGAAGTGCATTGAATAGAAATCAGAGAACACACAGCGAAGAACAACCTTCAAAGCCTGAAGGTTCACCCGAGGACACACTTGATTGACCTTTACTCTGGTAGCCCTGAAGCCTGATCTCTATTCAAATCAAATTGTATTGGTCACATACACATATTTAGCAGATGTTCTTGCGATTGTAGCAAAATGCTTTTGTTCCTAGCTCCAACCGTGCAGTAGTATATAACAACTCAAAACATGCCATGGAACAAAGGAAATGGATCCTTGAAACAAAGTTGTATTACTGTTCGTAATGCTGGTGAGTTACCGCCGCTCTGATATCTACAGGTACTTTCAGACTGTATGTAATAACACACACACAAATGCTGGGCTAATAATGTAAGAAGTAACACACACAAAAAAAATTCTGCAAAGTTGCTTAGCTAGAAGCAAAGTTGCCATGACTGTCGGCACAATCTATGCATAACTATTAAAGGCCATAATCAGGACATGTTCTGCTTAACCTGTCATTTTCCATTCTGTATTGGCAGTAACTTTCATTAAGTGTGAAACTATTTTTCCACTGAGCTCAGAACTTGTGGTTAATTGTGTAGCCCGTCTCTTCCAGAAACCAATTTGTGTGCTTCATTGTTAAATATCACCCATCGTCTATAATGATGCATGTATGTCTCATTCAGAATTACTGTTCTTGTCACTCAGAAGAATAATTAGCCTTTTAGCCAGTTGCCATTTTAGCAGTTGTATCTTGAAGAGGTTGCTGACTTTGCAGAGCGATCTCCCAGTAGGCCTACTGTTTGCGCCATTAAATACTTTTTCTGAACTTGATGACCGCCTCCTGACTTGTCTCTTTTCACATTGACATCTTCATTGGAGCCTTCAGGGCCATGATACACTTGGAATTTGTTGAGGTAATGTTGCTACTGTATCATGGGCTTAAGAGTACACATGGAGAGAAACATGACTGTGTCCTGTGTGGGGGAAGGCACATTTTGTAACTTCTACCTGTTAAGTGGA